>NC_050573.1:505098273-505258273 GCF_011100635.1 Trichosurus vulpecula | reverse complement strand
TACCTGACTTTGATAATCAAAAACTGATTTATCTTAGGGAAGTATGAGGTCCATGTAGTCATTGTCATCAGCATAATCATCATCATCATTATTTATTTCTCTCGCACACATATAACATTTTGAAAGCTTATGAAATTATTAATGAAATCATAACAATACCATTATCTCATAAGAATCATTCAAAGCCCTTTGTTAGGGAGAATCCCTAATATTTTTGACATAAATTGAAATCTCTGACCCAGCTGGCTTTCGTATATTTCCCTCCTACCTCTTCACCTCTGTGCAATTAATAAACAGATATGTACCACAAAGCAGTTATGATCAATCATAGTTTTTATGTGAATGGAAAATGCTTTAAAAGACATGAATTAAATCAGAAATTATAAACAGACTTAAAGAACAAAGCTATAGGAGTAAATGCCTTCCATTTGCAGATAGAATTAGAAGCAGAGGGGAGAAAGGAATTGAGGCCTTTTAGTTTTCAGCAGTATCTAAGAGATTAATAGTACAATCACAACTCAACAAGGAATATGACTTATGAAGGTGTCTTGTTTGTCTGGGCAACTACATTGATACCCTACTTTTAGCCTGTATTCAAAATATGTACACTGTGCCTCTCTGGGTTGCAGGCTTGCTACTTCTTTATCTCAAACTCCATTTCCAAAACGAAAAGAGAAAGTCCCTTTGAGGCACTCCTACTCATTTTCCTTCCCCAGAATAATAGAGTTCAAACCTCTCTCTCTGAAAGGAAGGAGAATGCTGTTTCTCTGGCACCATAAATCCCATAATTCAAATTAGCTTTTAAACTTTTCTAGCATCCATGAGAAAGAGAGAAGGAAAGAGATAGGTGAAAATGATCCCATTTTGTGGGGGGGGAAATAAGGGTGGAGTTGTTCCAATCCTCGCGTTAGGTTAGATAGTCTGTCTGGCACTATGTCTACACAATGCATGAAAAAGGCTGGGGGGGGGGACATTTATTTAATTGCAAACAATTCTTCTCTATCTACTGAATCAAATTAAACTCTTTTGTGCATATAGACACAACAATGGGTGTTTAATTAACTAATTAATTAATGCTTAATCCATTATATTAAACTGACTTTCTTTTTTACACAGCTGTTGACATTATGTATTCCCATTCCTGGCCATATAATTACCCTGCTCATAAAGCTCAAATGGCTTCTTATTGGCATTAGGAATGACTTCATGTAGGAAGTCACATTTGAGATGAGTTTTTAAAGAAGCTAGAGATTCTAAGGGATGGAGACATTTGGTCTTCGCTTTGTTCCTTTGCACAAGGTGTCTCATGACCTGAATGTTCTTCTTCATCACTTCATCCATTTAGGATCCTTAGCCTTCCTTCAAAGCTCAGCTCTGCAACTACCTTGTGATTTAGGCCTTTCTTGAATCTGCTCTCCCTGAGTAGCTAATACCACCCCCACCAAAATTACCTTGTGTTTTCTATGTACTACTGATAATAAATGTTTCCTCCAATAAAATGTAAGCACCTTGAGGACAGAGACTGTTTCATTTTGGTCTTTGTAGCCCTAGTGCCTAGCATAGTTTTTTTTTTTTTTAGCACAGGGCAAGCACTTCTAAAATGTGCAGATTAAATGACTGCTTCTTTTAACTAAAGGAGTTTATTATCATTTTGAGGAAATCATGTTTGTTCCAGAAGAAGGGCAAAATTCATCTGTAGTAGCTGGACTTCCATGATTAAAAAAATAAACCAAGTTAATTAGTCAGACAAGAAACTCAGAGAATAGGTGTGGCCTGGAATGTTGCTGTTCTGTGAAAATCTTTGTAGGATATGTGTGATTATAATGTGAATATAATAGTGTGTATTTTAGGGGGTTGGTTGTTCTTAGAAACCTGGGTGTAGTACTTCAACTTTGCCTCTGACACTTATGAACCATGTGACCATGGGCAAATCATTAAATCATGTAATATCCAAACAGCTCTCAAAGACAGTTAAAGATAGTCTGAGTTCCCTATACTGATAAAATCACAGCTCTAGAGACATGCAAAAAGCATGTCTGTATAATACAGAAAAATATAACATAATATAAAAAATTTAGGTACATACAATAATACACACAATTAAGAGTGCTTTATGTGTAAAGAATATTAGTTATAGTGGTAAATATTGAACTTTAAAATAAAGAAAAAGGGCCTAGATTTTATCATGGACATATTTTGTCTTTAGCTCTGTCTTTCCTCTTTACAAGGGTTTACAGACCTTAGTAACTCTCTACCCATCAGAATTTACTTACATCCTTTCTGATTCTTTGAGGGTCCTCTTTCTTTGCTGATCTGGTAAACTCATTCTGATCATTGCTTTGTCCATGCTGATGGATTAGTGTGTTCTTTTTCATATTTGCACTTGAATTAGGGTTTTCTAAAAATGATACTTTAATCTAAAGGTGGTAGCTTTAGGAATGTGGCAAGCTAGTGGCAGGAGATTCTGTGGGAGACAGATGGCTGACTAATAAGATATAATTAAGCCTACTGATGCAAATTGGAAGAATGTCAGGGTTGTTAATTCAGGGCCTGCTGCTCCATCTAAGTTGTGACACCAAAGATCCTCCTTTCTGCTAAATCTCCATTTGAAGGAGTTCCTTTCTCCCTGAGGCTGAGCCTTTTAGGGTTCCATTTGGAGAATTATCTGCCACCAACTTTCTAGGAATTAAAACATGTCTCAGTTTGCTGCAATGAATGATCATAGTAACCATTTTCAATGAATATTTGCCTCTGGGCCTAATTATCATGATTTATTTTTTGCAAAAAGAGACCACACTTCTTCTTTTCACTCTTCCCAATGGCCTCATTTACTTAAAAAATAGCAATGGCTGTTTTGCAAAAGGAACACAATATTATTATTTTTAGAATGGGCTTTCCATAGTAACTTACATTTTATGCAATTGACTGAGATAGGAGTAATGCTGCCATGATATTGCATGGTACTCTTTCTTCCTCTTGGATCACTCAGTCTCTGACTGTTCCGTTGGTTGTTCATACTTTTTTCAACCCTTAGGAGTGTATGTCTCTTGAGATACAATCCATGGCCCTCTTCTACTCTCTTTCCACTATCTCAGAGATCTCATCCATTTCCATGACTTCACAGAGGGAGGTATCTATGTAAATAGTTCCCAATTCTATATCTCAGTCTTCAACTTTCTCCAAAGTTCTTGTCCCTTATTACCAAAAGCTTGCTAAATATCTTTAGTTGGATGTACCACTGGGACCTCATTCTCATACATTCAATCAATGACCAAATCTGGTAGTTTTGACCATTGCAATGTCTCCTGTCTCTGGTCCTTCCTCTCCACTCCTACTGTAAGCAACCTAGCTTATTCTCCCATCCCATCCTGCCAAGGATATTATGATAGCTACCCAGCTGGTCATAATACTCCTACTCTATTCCCTCTCCAGTGATTTTTTTATATTAAAATAATCTGTCTAATGCACTTCTATGATTGTCATTTCTCTACTCACAAAACCTTCAGCAGTTCTCCATTATCTAACAAATCATTATCTTGCTCTAACCTAGCTATCCAGTCTTATCTCATGTCAGGAGCAATCACTGAGCATCTCTTGTCAGTTTTACTGAGGTGCAGCATGATGTAATGTATGTTGCATTGGATCTAGAGTTACAGAGACTGACTCCAAGTCAAAACCCTACCCCTTGCTAGCGATATAACTTTGGGCAAATCATGTAACCTTTTTGAGGCCCATTTCTTCACTAGTAAAAAGTAATACTCCCACTTTCCACAAAATAGGGATGACATAAGAGTCAATTCATTCCATTACCTACCTCAAAACCTTTACTCAGTTTGTCTCCCATTCTTGGAATACTCTCCTTTTTTTTGGAATCAATGCAAAGTCCCCTTCAAGTGTCAAGCTCTGCTCAAATGCTCTCTCTGACCCGAGGCTTTTCTGATTCCCCTTAATTGTTAGTGGTTTCTCAGTCATTCCAAAATTATTTCACATTTACTTTGTATATATTTTGTATTTCCTTGTTTGTGTATATGTTGTATTCTCCCAAGAGGTAGAAGCTCCTTGAGGGGAAGGGACTGCTTAGATTTTGACTTTGTACACCCTACACCTAGTATAATTCTTTGTGTATTATACACATTTAATAAATGTTTCCTAAATGAATAAATAAGTGAAGTACATTGTGAACCTCAAAGGGCTGTAGAAATAGTGTCTATTATTATTAAGTGTCATGAGGCCAGAAAACAGAAGACATATTGTATTCTACGAGGATGAACATCTCTGAAACAAGAGAAGATCACTTTTTGGAGAATCTTACTTCAGCAAGTGCAAATTAACATAGCAGTAACTTCAATTTCTACTAAGTTTATAAACTATTTCGATTAAGGTATATATTGCAAGAGGTTTCTGAGTAACTTGTAGTCCTAAGGTCTGATACATATAGAAAGGGATTAGGAGGCTATGGAAGTATGCATTTTAACATTTTTTATATATATTTTTATTTTTAGTTTACAACATTCAGTTCCACAGGTTTTTGAGTTCTAAAATTTCTCTCCCTCCCCCTCCTCCCCTCCCCGCCAAGATAGCATGTAATCCAATGTAGTTTCTATATTTTCCTTCACATTGAACTTATTTACATAATAGTCCAGTTGTAAAGAAGAATTATAACCAATAGAATGAATCATGAGAATGGAGAAACGAAACCAAAAAAAGAAGGAAAAGAAAAGAGAAAATAGTTTGCCTCCATTTGCATTCAGACTCCATAATTCTTTGGGGCTGTCTTTGAACCTTGAATTGATGAGAGGAGTCAAGTCTACTGAAGTTAGTCCTTATAGATACCGTGTGTCTGTAATCGTGCATGTTGATCTCCTGGTTCTGCTCCCCTCACTCAGCATCAGTTCATATGAGTCATTCCAGGTTGTAACGAAGTCTTTCTGCTCCTCGTATCTTATAGCACAATGGTATTCCATTACATTCATATACCACAATTTGTTTAGCCTTTCCCCAATTGATGGGCATCCCCTTGATTTCCAATTCTTTGCCACCACAAAAAGAGGTGCTATAAATATTTTTGTACATATTGATACATTTCCTACTTGTTCGATGTCTTTGGGATATAGCCCTAGAAGTGGTATTGCTGGGTCAAAAAGTATGCACATTTTTACAGCCCTTTGGGCATTGTTCCAAATTGTGCTCCAGAGTGACTGGATCAGTTCACAACTCCACAAACAATGTAGCAATGTTCCAATTTTCCCACATCGTCTCCAACATTTATCATTTTCCTGTTTTGTCATGTTTGCCATATGACAGGAGAGATGTGGTACCTAAGAGTTGTTTTGATTTGCATTTCTCTAATCAATAGTGATTTAGAGCATTTTTTCATATGCCTATAGATATCTTTAATTTCTTCCTCTGAAAACTGCTTGTTTATATCCTTTGACCATTTCTCAATTGGGGAATGACTTCTATTCCCATAAATTTGACTCAGTTCCCTGTATTTTTTAGATATGAGGCCTTTATCAGACACACTGGTTGTAATGGTTTTTTCCCAATTTTCTGCTTCCCTCCTAATCTTCGTTGCATTGGCTTTGTTTATGCAAAAACTCTTCAATTTAACATAGTCATAAATGCCCATTTTGAATTTTGTAACACTCACTATCTCTTGTTGGGTCATGAATTCTTCCCTTTCCCATAGATCTGACAGATAAACTATTCCTTGCCCTCCCAAATTGCTTAAAGTATAAGCCTTTATTCCTGAATCATGAACCCATTTTAACTTATTTTTTGTATACAGTGTAAGGATTGGTCTATGCCCAATATTTTTCCAATTTTCTCAGCAGATTTTGTGAAATAGTGAATTTTTAACTCAGAAGCTCTATTCTTTGAGTTTATCAAAGAGTAGATTGCTATAGTGATTAACTATTGTGTCTTGTGTACCTAACCTATTCCGCTGATGTGGTGGCACTTTGTTTCTTAGCCATACCAACTAGTTTTTATAACTGATGCTTCATAATACAATTTAATATCTGGTATGACTAGGTCACCTTCCCTAGTATTTCTTTTCATTAATTCCTTTGATATTCTGGACCTTTTGTTCTTCCAGATGAATTTTGTTATAATTTTATCCAGTTCTGTAAAATAATTTTTGGTAGTTCTATTGGTATGGTACTGAATAAGTAAATTAATTTAGGTAAAATTGTCATTTTTATTATATTAGCTCGGCCTAACCACGAGCAACTGATGTTTTTCCTTTTATTTAGATCTGCCTTTATTTGTGTGAAAAGTGTTTCATAATTGTGTTCATATATGCACTGTGTTTGTCTTGCACTGTTAAATCCTTTCTCATGGAGGTTCATCCTTGACACTTCAGGGATGTTTCTCTCAGAGTGGCCCAGTATGGTGTTTGCACAAGGCAGAAGAAGCAAGTGGAGTTGGAAGGAGTTTCATATTCTTAGTCTGTGGGTTGTCATTAATCCTCTAATAGAGCAAATAAAAAAGTAATAAATTTTCTTCTGTACATATTAACAAGAACCAAATTTCTCCCCCAAATCAATTAAATTCTACAAGCATTTATTTAGTGCTTATTATGAGTATACAGTTTTAAGACCTGTGGATACAAAAAGAAAACAGATTCTTTCCTCAAAGTTTTTATAGTCTAATGAGGTTGACACATACATAAGGCATAATTGACATGATATAAAGTAGGATAGATTAAAAAAGTGGTTGAGACAATTGCTATTTTATTTAAAACACTAGGAGGGAAGAGAGATCACATTCAGCTGGGGGCCAGGGATAGGGATGGGATAAGGTGGTGATTGGTGATTGAAGTGGGTTTCATGGGAACAGTGGCACTGGAGTTGGGATTGGAAGGTAGCCTTCTTTGTATCCATTGCTCTTTTAGCCATTTCCATTTTTCTATTTTTTGTACTATTTAGAATTTGCCTTCTAGAATAAGTTGTTCACTAACTGTCACATTTTGATATATTTGCTTCAATGAACCTGTGATCTCATTGATATAAGTACTTCTTCCAGTGGTGCAGATTGCCACACATTCATTTTCTCATAATTTGTGACACTCATTCATATCCTCCTCCAAAATCCTACACAGAGGGTCCAACAAAGATACTATTGGCCCTCATCCAGATGTTTCATTATTGTGTGGACACCAATGGAGCACATGGACTGTCCATCTGTTATATTGCATTCTTGATGCAGTCATATATCTGACTGATACTCTCCTGTGTACCATTTCTTCTCCAATTTTTCATTTGTAATAGGTTGCAGTCCACTTAACCTAACCATATTCCTTCGCATTGCCCTTTGGGTGATTCACCAATTTAATATTGCAGAGATTGTGGTTTTAAAAGAATTGTATCTGTATAGTACCATGAGAAGAATACTGATGTTAAAAAGATGGGCCTTTTCATTCAGGAAGAAGCCTGGAGATGTGAAAAGCACTCCACAATTTCCAAAAGCAATTCAATCAACTCCCCTCATCTGATTAATTCTGGGCTTGACTCACTATCTATCCACAGTGTCTGTCAAAGATATATGAACTGATGGACCAGTTCAATGGTCTATCAAATGCATATCACGATCTGAACAATAAGCATTCTTCATCCACTTGGTTTTTCCTGTGTGGGTAATTAGGTTGAAGTCTTCTGAGTGATTTAATATCTCATTTAAGAGACTGTAACTTTGCAGAAAAAAATGCAATCAATGCAATGGTATCCACAAACATGAGCAAATATCATTTGGAGGACTAATCCCTCCACAGCAAATTCTTATTCTATTTGTACTGGGCACTGATATCCTGTATGAGAGTGGCCAAACACCTTTGTTCAGCATAACCTGTTTTATGTTCTGTTAGATATTAATAATTGTAGGGTCATTAAACAAATCCTTTAATCCTCTCCTGTGCTTATCACTTTCATTCAAGCATTTGTCAACACTAGAAGGACAAGACGCATCAATTAAAAAAATAAATTTATTTTTAGCATTCATTAAAAAAATTGACCCTTTGACCCAACAGTACCACTTCTAGGGCTATATCCCAAAAAGATCATAAAAATGGGAAAAGGACTCATAGGTACAAAAATATTTATAGTAGTTGTTTTTGTGGTAGCCAAGAGCTGGAAATTGAGGGGATGCCCATCAATCAAGGAATGGCTGAACAAGTTGGGGTATATGAATATAATGGAATACTATTGTGCTATAAGAAATGATGAGCAGTAGAATTCAGAAAAAATCCTAGAAAGACTTACATGAACTGATGCTGAGTGAAGTGAGCAGAAACCAGGAGAATATTATACACAGTAACAGCCGCATTGTGTAATGACTGACTTTGGTAGACTTAGCTCTCCTCAGCAATGCAAGGACCTAAGACAATTCCAAAAGACTCATGATAGGAAATGACATCCACATCCAGAGAAAGAACTATGGAGTCTGAATGGAGATTGAAACATGCTATTTGTTCTCTTTTTTTTGTTGTTTTATTTCTTGCAGTTCCTTTAATTCATTCTAATTCTTCTTTATAACATGACTAACATGAAAATAGGTTTGATAAGAATGTATATGTAGAGCCTATATCAGATGGCATGCCATTTTGGGAAGGCAGGAGGGGAGGGAGGTGTAGAAAATTTAAAACTTATGGAAGTGAATGTTGAAAACTAAAAATAAATAAAGAAATTTTAAAAATTAGTTCCAAATTCTCTCCCTCCCTCTGGCACCTCCCCGACACACTGAGAAATTAAGCACTGTTGTATCACTTATGTGAAGTTATGCAAAATATATTTCCATGTTAGCTATGTTGCAAAAAAAGCCAATAAACATAAAGAACCAATTTTTTTTGCTGCAAAAAAGAGCAATCAAAATAAGAATCATAAAGAAACTGAGAAAAAGTATGCTTCAGTCTGTCCTCATCAGAGTTCATCAGATCTCTTTTCTAGTGGTGGGTAGCATTATTCACCATGGGTCCTCTGGAATTGTTGTATTTGTCAAAGAAGCTAGGTTTTGTTTATTTATTTGTTTATAATTGATTGTTGTTACAATTTTCCTGTTACTGTGTACAATGTTCTCCTGGTTCTGTTCACTTCACTATGCATCAGTTATAATAAATTTTCCCAGGTTCTTCTGCAACTACTTCCCTCATCATTTCTCATAGTACAATGGATTCTATCATAATCAAGTACCAAAAATTATTAAGCTATTTTCTAATTGATTGACATCCCCTCAATTTCTAATCCTTTGCCACCATAAAAACAGCTGCTATAAATATTTTTGTAGACATGAGTCCTTTTTCCTTTTCTTTACTCACTTTGAGATACAGACTTACTAATAATATTTCTGGGTCAAAGTTCCAAATTATTCTTCAGAATGCTTAGACCAATTCATAACTCCAACAGTGCATTAGAGTGTATTGTTTTTCCACATCCTCTCTAGCATTTTTCATTTTCTTTTTCTGTCATGTTGGCCATTCTGATGGTCATGAAGTTTTAATTTATATTTCTCTAATCATTTTTTCCATGTCACAATTGATAGCTTTGTTTCTTCTTCTAAAAACTCAGGGACAAAAATTTGCTTTGTTCTTCAAGGTATTCTTAAGGTTTTTTAAAAATTGGGTAGTGATTAAGCAAATGCTATGGCCCAAGCTTTTTGTCTGGTACTGAGTATACAGAGACAAAAATTAAAAGTCTGAGTTCTCAAGGAGTCTTCATCCTCTTGTGGGAAACTTACACAAGCACTGATAAGAAAATACAACATATACACAAAGTCAATTCCAAGGGCGAAGAGCCCCAGTAACTAAGGGGATCATTGTAAGGCTCATGTTGAAGTGAGTCTTGATCTAAGCCTTGCAAAAATCTAATGATTCTACAAGATGGAGGTGAGGAAAGGGTCAATTCTAGGTGTGAGTTACATCTTGAGGGCATGTAAAATAAAATGTTGTGTCTGGCAAGAAATAAGTAGATGAATTTGATTGGACTATGCAGTTGGTGAAGAGTAATGTGTCGTCAGCCTGGAAAGCTACTCCATTCCCATAGAACACCTCTTGATAATAAAGAAAAGCAGATAAAGAAAATCAAATGATGTGACTGACTGTATCTGCAAATTCATATAATATTCTGCAAATTCTATATTGATTGATTTCCCCTAGAGATCACCATCCCTCTAATTTAGAGGGGAGCAGTGTATTTCATCATTAGTCCTCTGGAACTAAGATTAGTCAGTGCATTCAATTTGAAATATTTTCTTTTTTTATTATATTATTATATCATCATACATATGTTCTCTTGGTATTGCTTCCTTCACTCCAATCAGTTGATACAAGAGGTCCTATATTTTTCTATATTTTTCATTCATGATATTTCTTATGGTGCAATATTATATTCATATATCACATTTTTAATGGCTCCCTAACCTTGGTTATAAAAGATCTCTGTCTCTCTCTCCCTCTCTCTCTCTCTCTCTCTCTCTCTCTCCCTTTTTATAACAAGGTTCCTTATACACACAGTACCTCTTCCATTGTATAGTATAAAGTATTTATCTAATCCTATTTTGTGCCAAATCACTTTAAGTTTTTCTAGCAGTATTTTTTTTCCTTTCTACAGTAGTTTGTGTTCTTGCATTTAGAAAACATGAAGGTAGTATACAGGGTGAGCCCAAAGTCTTAGAGGCATTTTAAGTTTTAGTAGTATAAAAAAGCATTAAAACCTAGGAATCTTTCTATATTCATATCATTTTAGATGGTGCTTGTTTAGTTAGTTTCACAGATCTAGTTTTCTATTTTTGAAAACTAGTATCAAATAATTTTGATGATTACTCCTTTCTCATGTCCTTTGAGATCTGGTAATGCTAAGAACTCTTTATTTCTTCTTTTTTTCATGATTTGCTTTAGGATTCTAGAACTTGTGTTCCTATCAATGAGTTTTGCTATTATTTGTTCTAATCCTAGAATGGTACTTCATGGTAGTGTGACTGCTATACGAATGTTTATAAATTAATTTAAGTAGTATCATCACGCTGTTATATTGTTAGGGCTTCACCAATAATATATTTGTAATTATTTGATTTTCTTAATTTCTATAAAGTGCATTTTGTTTAAATATTTATTTGAGTCCTAAGTGTGTCCTGGTAGACTGAATTTCTGATACTGAATGCATTTTGTAGTTGTATCAAATGAAATTTTGGTTTATTACTCTCTCAATTTCTGTCAGCATTATATTGTAATGTTCAAGATTTTTGTGGATTTATTTGTATCCTACTTTACAGATACTATTAACTATTTCAAAGCTTCATAGCTGATTTCCTAAAGTTTTTTAAGTAAACCGTTGTGGCTATAAATAGGATTAATTTTGTGTCCTCTCTATCAGTATTTGTTACTTGACTTATTCTCTCATGTCTTATACATAAAATTCCTAGCACTAGGTTAAATATTAATGGACAAAAGAGATATCGTTAATTTTTTTATTCCTATTTGTACCAAGAAAACTTAATTTTTTTTTGCCATTCCAAATGATGGTAATACCTTTAGATATATACTTTGGATTATTCTATGCCTATATTTTTAGACTTTTAAAAAAACACAAATGAGTGCTAGATTTTTTCAAATGCTTTTTTTTCAGAGTTTAATAACTATGTGAAGTTTTTGTTCATGTAATTAATTATATTATTTGTTTTCTTGATGATGAATGATCCTTATATCCCTGGTATGAATTCAGTTCTGCTAGCAATGATATTTTGGCCATATTGATTTGATGTCTTTGTTAGAATTTTGCTTTAAAAATTTACATTGCTACTTACTGGTGAAATTATTTTGCAGTTATGTTTCTCTGCTTTATTCCTCCCAAGTTTTGACATAAAGACCATATTTGCCTTCTCAAAGGAATTTGGTATATAACCTTCTTTTTTAATATTGTTATACCACAGAGATAAACTGCTTGTTAAATAATTGATACAATTCACTTGTAAATCCAATTGGATTCCCCCAACCTCTTATTTTATTTATGGGTTGTTTGGTTTCTCTATTTAGTTGTTTTGATCTCTCTATCTTATTAATTTGTTAATATATCCATAAAGTATTTTTATAAATATTCATCCCTTGCTTTTAAATTCTCAATCTTTATGGCATGTAATTATGCATCATGTTCAGACAACTCCCTTCATTCCTTCTCTGTTCCTGATAAATTTACCTCTTCATTTTTATTTTAGTATTTATATTTTCTCATTTTTTGATCAAGACAAGTAACAGTTGGTCTTTTCTAAAATCAACTCTTTGTTTTGTTCACCAAATCTGTAATATTTTCATTTTTAATTTTATTTATTTTCCTTCAAGATCACATTTCTTTTGTGTATGCTTTATGGTAGTTGATTTATTGATCTTCTTGATTAAAAACACATACTCAGTTCATTAATCTTCTTTTATGTTTTGTTCCTATATGTCTTTAGTTATAATTTTTCCTCTGAGGAAACTCTATTAGATTCACCTTCATGGGAGATATTATTTTGAGCTTAAAATCTATTTTATTTTCAGTATCATATTAAAATATTTCATATCCCAATGAAAGTAGGTTTCCAGAGTTAACAACTCTCCTCCCCCATCTAATTCCTTTATGTCAGTTCTTCCTCTTGGATCTCATTTGTATAAGATAATAATATGCTTTTTCTCTTTTCCTAGGCAATTTTAATTTTTAGAATCACATCATACTCAGGTCTATCCCAATCTTTCTTCCAAACTACCTAATTATTAATAACAATATTAGACACACATTTTACATTTCCTCATATAAAAAATAAACAGTCTGTTCTTGTTCTCATTGAGTTCCTTGTAATTAGTCTTTGATGTATACCTAATATTTCTCTTGGATCTTGTATGTCAAATTTCCTATTGAGTTTTTTTTTGGCAACAAAATCCTGAACATCTGGAAATTCATTGAATGTCTTTTTTCTTCATTCAGGATTATGTTTAACTTTAATGGGTACGATATTTTGAGCTGCAACCCCAGTTCTTTTGCTCTTCAATATATAGTGTTCCAAGACCTGTGGTCTTTTAGTGTCACTTCTGCTATGTCTTGTGTGATTCTAATTGTGGCTCTGCCATATGTGAATTTTTCTTTCTTATTGTTTGTTATATTTCCTCCTTGAGCTGGAGGTTTCAGAATTTGACTATAATATTTCTGTGGGGTTTGCTCATATGACATCTCTCATGTGATAATTGGTGGATTTTTTTTTGTATTTCTACTTTCCCCTCTTGTTCTAATGCTTCAGAACAATTTTATTCAATTATTTCTTGTATTATTGTATCAAGATTCTTTTTCTGACCCTAATAGTTTTCAGGTGGTCTGATTATTCTTTTTTTCTCTTCATCTGTTCTCCAAATCAGTTGTTTTTCTTATAAGGCATTGCACATTCTCTTCTTTTTTATTCTTTATATTTTGCTTTATTATTTCTTGGTCTCTTATATCTTCACTGGCTTCCCCTTGCCTGATTATAATTTTCAAAGAGTCATTTTCTTCTTTAAGATTCTGGATCTTCTTTAATTGGTTGACTTTCTTTTTATAATTTTCTTGTTTTTCTTGGATTGTTCTTATTTTAAAATTTTTTTCCCTCAATCTCTTTCATTTGATTTTTAAAGTCTTTTTTAAAGTTCTTTGATGAATTCTTTTGAGGCAGAAAACCATTTTATGTTATCTTTGGGGTAGGAGAGGCTTTTTTTCTTCAGTATCTTCCTCTGAAGACAAACCCTGATCTTTTCTATCCCCATAGTAACTTTCTATGGCTGGGTTCTTTCTCCTTTGTCTGGTTATTTTTTTATTTGTAAGAGCTTATTATTGTAATCATGTCTAGTCCTGGGGCATGGGGGACAGTGCCTCTGTCCTCAGATCCTCCTTCAGTTTTTCCCTCTGGCCTGGAACTAAAACCAAGACCTCTAGCCTCCTGTAAGTGCCCACAGCTAGCAGCATCCCCACCCCACAGCAATCTGCTCTTACTGGGCATGTGCTAGTTCCACATCTCTGCAGTACAGTGGAGCCTGACATCTCTTCTCAGCAGTTTTTCCCAGTCTTCCGCTGCTCAGATGCTTGATTTCCCACACCGTCCTGGAGGTAAAAATTCCAATGGCTGGGACTGAGGCTACCTCCCAACCCAGATAGCCCTAGGGCTCACCACTTGTTTCAGCAGAACTAGCCTTGAGGTGTTTAACCGAGGTCAAATCTTGATGCTGGTATTTTTCTTCAGATTTTCTTCAATCGTTCCCGGAGGAACACTATTCTGCCCCAAATCTTGTTTATTTTTACTGCCCTACATTCCCCGCCAAGGTCATATTTTGTCTTGTTTGTAGGGGGAGTCTGAAGATCTTGGAATTTTCTGACCTACTCTGCCATCTTCCCAGAATCCTCCATAAAAATACATATTTGGAGTAAATAGGATAAAACATTATCAATACAGAATTATTTGGCAGAATCAAGGATACATACAGAGATAGAGATGTAGATGCTATAGATGTAGATTTATATAGAAAGAGATATAGATTGATGTCTATATGTGTGTGTATGCACACACACATACACCCTTGTATTGGTGTGTATATGCACATATGTTTATATGCATCTATATATATATGTGTGTGTGAATACTTATGCATGTATGTTTGCATGTGTATATATGTGTGTGTGTATATATATATACATATATATATATATATAAAATATGTGTGTGTGTGTATGTATATATGTTTGAGATGTATGACTGGACCAAAATAAAAATAGACCAGTCATGTAGCAAGCAACCCTTGCTTTTTCTTGTCTCACTGTGCTCTATAAACATCCCGTAAGAGGTGCTAAGTGGAAATTCATTGGTTTATAGATTGTATTTTGTTTAAAAATGGGCAGGTAGCCATGTTCTCCATTGATAACAACTCATTAAGAGATAAGGAGGAAGGCCCTCAGCACACTGAGTAGACCCTCTGGAGAGGATTTATGGTAGGAAATAAAATACACTATGGTAAAGTTGGGTGGCTTTCAATCTGCACTGTTGGAGGAAATGCCCATATTGACAAGATTGCAGATCCACTGACGGATCTAATTTGCTTTGGTTACTCAAAGGGATTTAGAAAAACATGAGAAGCTGGCGCTGCAGTCACCCGGCGGGGCTCCACCGGTAGCCCCCTCCTCAGCGAGTCTCTTCCCCTCTTTTTCTCTCCACTTCCGCTGCACCAGACCGGGGTAGCTGCTCTGCGGGGACGGAAGCAAAATGCGAGCCTGGGGCTGAGTAGAGGAGGAGGAGGCGGCCCCGCAGCGCCCGGGCGCAGGATGTGGCGGCGCTCCAAGCCGCAGCTGCAGTCGTCCCTAGGCCAGTGGCTGCGGGTGCTGTGGCTGCCGCCGCTGGCCTTCCTCCCCGTGGGCCTGGTGCAAGGGGAGGAGGTGCCGGCGTTGTCAGCACCATGTAAAGTTCTGAAGGAAATGGATATAATTAAGAGTTCTCAATCAGTCTGTTACTGCTACAACCGACATGCCCAGATGGAATGGAAATACATTTGGTCAACTATCCAGGTGAAAATTACCAGCTCAGACATGCTCAGCATTGTCTTTCCCATGGAAGAACGTGATTGTCAGTATCCAGAAACTATCCTCACTTTTATCAAGTGTACAATTCATACATTTTGGAAACCAAAGGAATCTAATGATATAACCATTAATGTTAATCCATATGAGAAGTCCGTGTGTTTCTACGTGAAGTCCGCCAAAAAGACATTTGCCTATACATTGAGGGTGAATCGAAATATTGTGGATACAAAGCTCTTTCTTGTATTTGTGACAGGGATAGTCCTGTTCTTTAAAGCAAAGACCTTGAGTAGGAGTACTGTTTTCTATTATTCTGCTGGAACCGTGCTGGGCATTCTTATGACCTTAGTCTTTTTCCTGCTGTTAATGAGAAGATACATTCCCAAGTATAGCACCTTTGGGGCCCTCATGGTTGGTTGTTGGTTTACTTCGTTTTACTTCGTATGCCAGTTAATGGAAGAAATAAAGTGGCTCTGGTATGAAAACAAAACGTATATATTAGGCTACATTCTGACCACGGGATCCATCAGCTTTGCTGCCTGTTACAGACACGGGCCTCTCGTCAAGGAAGGAAGCATAAATCTCTTGACGTGGACATTGCGGCTTTTATCCCTGGTCATGATTTACTTTGGTGTCACCACAGCCCAGGTTGCCTACGCAGTGATGGTTCTCCTGATTTCTTCTCAGGGTCTGCAATATCCATTCAGAGCTTTCAGCTGTGTGGTCAGAAAAATCAAGGAATATTATGAATCAAAAAAGCTGGTGATTAAGCACATTACTGAAGAAGAATATAGGGAGCAAGCAGAAATCGAGACGACCAAAGCGTTGCAGAGGTTGCGTGAGTTTTGCCAGAGCACAGACTTCCCATCGTGGTTAACTGTATCCAGACTCCAGTCCCCGAAAAAGTTTGCAGAATTTGTTTTGGGAGCGAGTCACCTGTCACCAGAAGAAATCAGAGCCCATGAAGAGCAGTATGGCATCGGAGGCTGGTTCTTGGAAGAGCAGCTCTTTAGCTCTAGAGGTTCCCCAGAGCCCAATTCACAAGACCTTCAGGAAGAGGAAGTTGTTGAAATGCAGGGGGTGTGTCAAAGGGAGGAGGAACTATCATAGGGAAACCAAGGCCACAGCAATTTCCCTGGAACACAGATGGGTCCCAAGGGAAAGGGAAATTAGACATTATAAATATCTTTTGTGCCTGGAAGTCATCCTTGCTGGCAAGTTCTGCTGCCTATTGTGCTGTAGGTGGCAACCAAGATTCTTTGAAAGATTCCTTCTGAGTTTCCTAGAATGGAAAGTCTTCCTGGGAACAATGGGAGGCTTTCTTTCTGTTCCATGAAGAGGTGCCTTATCATTGTTGCATTAAATCTTCCTCTCGCTCTTCACCAAAAAAAAAAAAAAGAAAGAAAAACATGAGAAATTTTAGAAGTCAAACCTCACTCAGTACCATCAAATGAAAATCAGAGGTGATCATTCATTTGCCATCTTTAGAGGAAAAAAGTAAAAGATGGAGCCAGGTATATTCAGGCACAAACATTCTGTTGAGGCACAAGAAAACCTTCCATGATTTTAAACACTTGCTTAAGAAAACTGAATTACTAAAAGATAGGGAAGGAAGGCTTTAAACATTTAAATGGAAACTCTTCTTCCTTTTTTAAACAACCTATAATATTTTTCAATAATGTGTGTTCCTTTCATAAAAATATCATTGTCCAAATATCAAAGACAAATGAACCTAATTGATAATTAGGATAATTAACCACCATCAACCACTCTTTCCTTTATAAGAGATATGACTCTAGCATAATGATTATAGAAAGGATTGTCTCTTATTTTTCTGGTCTCACGGTGCTCTTATAAACAACCAGTACCAAGTGCTAAGAGGAAATTCATTGGTTTATAGACTGTATTTTGTTTAAAAATATTTTTTCTGCTAACTTTATCAGGGGAGATTTGTGTGGAAGAGTCAATGATTCTACAAAATAGTTATTTTATGAATCTGGAGAAATCACTCTAGGCTCCACTACATTTTGTTCCAAAATACAGGACGTTGTACATTTGATATCTAGTAGGACAAGGGGATATACTCTCTCAGTGTGGGTTGAACATGATCTGCTTCAAATGGAACACTTTGAGCCAAGGTATTTGAATCACATGATTTCTTTTACCAAAGCACAAAAAATAAGTTAAGTTCAGCTCCTAGTTGCTTTCAAAGTCCTTTAAAAATAAGCCTGAGTTAAATTGACCTTAATAATCATTTCCTTGGACCTAGGGATCTCCTAAGGGGTAGGGGAAAGATGTAGCCTCTTTTATATTCCTAGGAGAGGGTCATAGGATCATATATATAGAACTAGAAAAGAACTTAGAGGCTATGGAATCCAATCTCTTCATTTTCCAGATGAGGAAACTAAGGTATAGAGATTAAATTATTTTACCTAGGACCCCATAGTTTGAAAGTTTCTGAGGCATGATTTGAACCCTTGTTTTTCTCACTCCAAATCTGGTGCCTTATACACTATTCTTCTGCTGTCTCTCAAAACAGTGTGTGGCAGAGGCTCTTCTCCTCCAGATATTTGCCTACTTGAGGGCCCAGGCCTACATTCCACTTAAGGGTGGTTCTTACATCAACTGTGCTATACTTGTCAATTATTGCTAATACACATGCTTACAATTATTTTAAGCCCAAGCAGTTTCCTTCACCACATTTTTTTTACCTCTAGTCCCCCGTCTTCTTTGAGCCAAAGAAAGTGACAAGATATCTTGTTTAATATTTTTAATGTAATGAGCCCTTGGGTACATCACAGAGGGCAGTGATCTGACAATAGTTGTCCCCTTCTGATGGGGAAGATGGATGACCTTGACTCCCAAACTTGGTCCTCCTAACTTTTAGACTTGTGATAGCAGGAAGCATGAGAAGAGAGACTGGGAGATAGTGGAAACTGAGTAACTACTACTATGGAGCATAGATGAGAGGTTAACAGAGTCCATGTTCAGTATTCTTGAGCCAAATCAGTGTGGATGAAGCACTGATGGCAAATGTCTAGACAGGGAGCTCTACTATTAAAATTCGTTCAGACAAGTAATGGAGACTGATGGTCTTCATTTCTCAGATCTCCTTTCTCCCTCTCCCTAAGTGGCCTCCCTTTGAACCTGATGCTTCCCTCAGGGCTTTGGGAGAGGTTACCTTTGTACCTGTTCAGTGTTTAAAAATTAATTTTTTTATGTACCTGGAAAATTTGATTAAGTCATTGATCAATAGAATTCTTAAAATATGTGATGTTTCTTGAAGGCAGGGTGTCAGAGGGCAAATGGGAATGAACTAGGAGAGGAGAGAGAGAGATTTTAAACTGCTGTATTGCCAGAGTGAGATATTTGGTAGGGGCTTGGAATCAAAGGGGAGAGTTATTGATATATTTTTAATAACTTCCCCAGGCAGAGAGAAGGCAGATTCACTGGGGGTTCTCTTGGGCATTTGAATGAGTCAGTAAGGGTGGCATCAAATCAGACATCTACCATTGCCTGTGGCCTGGTTTGAAAGGAAACCACTCCCAGAGAGGGGGAATGCATGTGTGTGTTGCCCCAAAATGATTGGCTAGAGAGAAAGTGATGCCCTCAAGGAGTAGTAGCTAAGTTCACAAAAAGTAGGGGAATTAAAATGACTGACAACTAGTCTTCCCTGCTCATTAGTTCACCAAGCAAAGTGCACTGATACACCCTTAAGTGCATAATTCCATCCAACAAACATTTATTGCATGGGTTCAGAGGCCTTTAGAAAACCTTTGGAAATATCACAGTGCTTTAATAAGTCAGTCAGACAATTAACCAATCAGTGAAAAAGATTTGATTTGAGCACTTGTGCTAAGTGCTGGGGGTACAAAGAAAGGAAAAACCACTTTCTCTTACCTTAGCAAGCTCACATTTTAACTGGGGGAAAGAGTAAATATCTAGGTACGTAAAAGATACATAAAGAGTGGATTAGCTTTGGGCTTTCAGAGCAGGATCATGACCCTGGACAAAAATAAGACCTCACCAAAGATAGTAAAAAAGGAATCTAGAAGAAAAGGGTTGATCCAATTTTGATGAAAGATTTATATGATGTCAAGGTACCAACTCTGCTCAATATATACAATATTGACAAGACACTGGTCACAAAGACTTAAAGAATGAAAATTGCCTCTGATGGTCTTGAAGGTTGTATATTTGGAATCAGCCTTGCTAAAATGCAGATTGATGATGTTGCTGTTTTGTGTGTTCAAGTTAATCATTGAAGATGTTCAGGGTGAAAATTATTTGACTAATTTCCATGAAGTGGACCTTGCCTGGGACAAGATGTGCTTCATGGTCAAAAAGTGGCAGTGCATGATTGAAGCCCATGTTGATGTCAAAACTACTGATGGATACTTCCTCTGCCTCTTTTTTGTCTTGTTTTTACCAAAAAGCACAACAAAGATCTGTAAGACCTCGTTCCCAGAGCAAACAGGGTGGTCAAATTGCAAGAAAATGATGGAAATAAGGAACTGAGAGGTGCAGATAGATGACTTGAAAGAAATTGTTAGTAAACTGATTCCAGACAGCATTGGAAAAGTGGAAGAAAAGACTTGCCAGTTCATTATCTCTCCCTATGATGTATTTATTTGAAAGGTAAAAATGCTTAAGAAGCCCAAGTTCAAATTAGGAAAGCTAATGGAACTGCTTGGTAAAGGTTGTAAGTTCTGGGAAAGCTTCAGGAGGTGAAACAGGAACAAAAGCACAAAGGAGTGGTGGATATGAACCACTAGTTCAAGAATCTGTCTAAAATGACAACTTTGAAGGGTTGAAAAATAAAAATTTATCATTGTGAGAGTTTCAGGTTTTTTCAGGTCCATAAAAATGGATGCAATGCTTGGGAAATTTTCTCATAAATATGATAAGTAAATGGTTTACTTGTAGCATACATGCGGGGCAAGTAGAGTGTGAGAAAACTGGAAAGATAAGAATGGCTCAGATTTTGAAAGTCTTTAAATAACAAAGAGATTTTTTTATTTATGAAGGGGTGTGTGTGTGTGTGTGTGTGTGTGTGTGCGCACAATGGTCAGACTCCTGCATTAAAAAAGTCACGCTGGCAGCCATGGAGAATGAGACTTGAGCCAAGGAAACCAATTAGAAACTATTGTAGTTGTCCAGGGGAGACATAATGAGGACTTGTACTAGGGTTATGGCTGTGAAAGTGGAAAGAAGAGGGCACATGGGAGAGATAGGGTGAAGGTAGAAATACCAAGATTAGACAACAGATTGGTTTTGTGTGGAAAGTAGGAGTGAAGATAACACTGAGGTTGCTATCCTGGGTGACTTGGAAAATAGTGATGCTTTTTATAGTAATAGGAAACTTGTGAAGAAAGTTTAAGAAGAGAGATAATGAATTCAGTTCCAGATATGTTGAGTTTAAGCTTTCTATGGGGCATGCAGTTCTAGATGCTGAAAAGGCAGATGGTGATGAGAGCCTGGAGGTCAGGAGAGAGGCTAGGGCTAGATATTTAGATCTGGGAATCATCTTCATAGAGATGATAACTGAGCACTTGGGAGTTAATGAGATCATCATTGTGAGATAGTATGGAGAAGAACAGAAGGCCCAGGACAGAAACTTGGGGGACACCCCACATTAAGGATATAATATAAATAAAGATCCATCAGAGGCAACTAAGGAGTAGTTATAGAGGAAAAGAGTAAGAGGATGAGGAGAAAACCATATCATGAAAACTTAGAAAGGAGAGTATAACCAGGAGGATATTCAGAACCAGTGTTTGGCTTTCTGAAGATCACTGGGGAAATTCTAGTTATAAGTGTGTACCAGATATTATGGTAAAGTAGATGTCTTGACAAAAGTAGGGTAGGCAGCTCTTAACCTATGATTTCCTAAAGAAGCTAGGCTCCCCCTTAGAGGTCACAGATTTCACAGGGGGTCATTATTTTTCTCCCCCATCCCTCTAATTTCTTTCTTATACTTACAATTCTACCTTAAACTTTTTCCTATTCCTAAAACACCAGCTTTGTTTTGTGCAACTTAGAATCAGAAGACCTTGCTTCCAGAGCTTGCTCCTTCATCTATTTTATCTCTGCCATGATAGGCAAATCTTTGAGCCTTTCTGTACTCCTTTTCCCACATGAGTAAAATGGAGATTATAGCAATACTACCCACCTTACAGGGATGTGATAAGGAACAAATGAAGACCGAGTCATTGTACTAAGTGCTGAGCATACAAAAACAAAACCAAGACAGTCCATGTCATAAAGAAGCTTATATTTTAATATATGCAAAGAATTTGCCGTTTTTGGGGAAGGATTAGGAACCAGATCTGGATCTGAGATTTTATGAGAAAAAAGAGCTCCCAGTATTCTAGTATGGAAACTTTCCCCTCTAATTTAGTATTAGATAGTTCCCTGGATTATTGAGAGGTAAGTGACTTGACCAATGTCACACAGATAGTAAGAGTCAAAGACAAGACTTGAACCTGTCTTTCTAACTCGAGTTGTTATGCCATTTTGTCTTTTTGTAATCATAAAGTGCTGAATAAAATGCCTAAGAAGAAAATGACTTGATCCTTCTTTTCTTCCTTTTTTTCCTTTATAGTATCACTTCTCCACCCAACCTGCGATCCATTTTTCCCATTGTGTCTTTACGAACCCAGATATTTTGCTGATTTTGCACCTTTCTCTGTTTAGAACAAAATAATAGATCACCTTTATTTGAGCTTGACCATAGGTTAAAGTGATTCTCTTTTTCCTTGTGAGTGAAAGGAAGTGCCACACTGGTGGCAGTTGTCAAACAAGTGAGAAACCTGTCAGTGCAGCCCAAGAGCATGCTCCAGAGAGATCCCTCTAATTGGCTTTGAGTCCATTCATATTAAAACAGTAGGGCAAGGAAGAAAGGAAATTTAATGGAATATTCAAAGCATTTTGCTAAAAGCCAGTGTCTAATTACTGTGGTGCACACACAGCAGGGACCCTGAAAAAGGGAGATATTGAAAACATCTTTATATTCATCTCGGAAGAGCTTTTTCTGAGTTCAAATGCATTTTGTGCTAAGGAGGCAGTGTGCTGACAGGCTTTACCCCTGACAAGAATCTCCATGACAGGCAGAGTGATCGTTTGTCGTTGTGCTCAGATGCTGCCTCATTATTAATAGAAAGTTTATTTATTCTCTGATCCGTTATTCTACTAATTAAGAGTCTTGCACGTTTTAGGCATTTCATTTAGTGCTCAGGATTCCAGATGAGTTGGCATTTGGCTGGTGAACAGAAAGAAGCTTTAGATGGGGCCTGTTGGAATCTGTCTGGATTTGCGGTTCTGCATAAATGAGACTGGACTTGGTAAGAGCCCTTGACGAGCACTTCTCATTTCACCCAGAAGCATTTTTTCCTCTGTTTCTCATTTGTATTGCAAGACTGTGGTTGTGAAATAAGTGTATTGCTATAAATTAACAACCATGCCACATATTTTTTATTCTGGAAGTGTAATTCAAAAAACTGTCACAAGGAATATCAAAGCTATATATTCTTCTTTATAGCAACCCTCATAAAAAAAGCTCAATTACTTTAAATTACCACAAAATGACTCTGGAATCAACCTCAGACCTGCTGTCCTTGATTTTTCTGCAATTAGTTCAAAGGGCAAGAGCTAGAGTAGCAAATATTCAGAGGTATATTATAAAGTACTTAAATTTTTCATGGCCAAGGAACTTTCAGGGTGTACCCTTTCTGGTTCAAACTAATTTATGAAGAGACAAATGAATACCAGGTCAGTCTCCTCACTATGTATTATAGTTACTTATTACCATTTAAAATATCTTAAAGGGGAATTTTTAAGAGTAGAGGTATCTTGGGTTTGTTTTATGTGATTCTCTGCTTTAGGCTTGGTAGTATGAAAGAAATTCTGTACATGGAGAGAAGCCTCCTACTCCTCTCCAAGATTCTCATTTCAATCTGGCTCACAACCAGCTTGAGAGATAATGGCTCACTTTGACCTGTGACCTATATTCATTGTCAATTCAGCTTTTCTTGGCTATTTTAGAAGCCATGTAAAACAGGTAGAGTAGGGAAAATATGGTGGGAATCTATGCTATTTGTGTTGCAAAATACTTGGTCTTAAGTCTTCTTCTCCACTTGCTACACAACTTTTCATATCCAAATGTTTGCCTTCATGCTCAGATGTAACACACATTTGCTTGGCACAGAAATACATTTTGGTCCCTCAAGCAGATATTTCAGAAAGAGTTCTTTTATTATGAGCCAGTTACACAGACTAGTCCATCATGATTAACCTACATAAATATACTGACTATTTTTCAATTTGTTATGGATAATAAGTGGGTAGCTTGAGTAAATGTAGGTACTTAGGATAATTATTTCTAGAGTCTCTATCAATATTCCTGTCTGAAATGGGAAGAATGCTTAAATAGATAGGGGACCACCTTGGTATAATATCTGGCCCTTTTTCAAGGCTGAATCTAGAGAGTAACATCAGATTTGTCAGATCTGCACTTAGGGCGCACAGGGTTCACTATGTGACCCTGGTAATTCATTGAAGCCCCTTTGTTATTAGAAGGTTTTTGAAGTTCTGAAGCTTGTGAAGCTTGTTTAGGGCAACATACACTTAATAAAGCAGAGATTTATAACAAAGACAGTGCTTTTCAAGAATTCCTCCTGGATTTTTTTTGTTGTTCTTATCCTTATGTCCTTTATTTATGTGAGACCCAAAGGATATTAGTGAGGCTGTGGGGGAAAGCTGGAACTGAGAAAATACAAGGTACTTTGTGGTTGTTTGAAAAAAACCCCTTGAAATAATTTAACTTTAAACCATAGAGAGATTTGGGAGAAAGATATTGAGTCTCCTATAATTTTAGAACTACTATGCCTAGTTCATAGGTGTGACTCTTGTCAATTAGCCTCAGCAATTTGGAGAACCAGAGGCTAAAGAAGTTCCAAGAGACCAAATTAAAAGAGATAGTGTAGAAAGTATATTCAAAGATAGTTTAAATGCCTGGGGGTTCTAATTAGCTGGCTAGATGTTCTCCCCAAATGCTTTGTCTCTGGATAGAAAAGCCTTATACATCTAATACTTTGAGACCTGATAGATCTGTCTCCTTATGGAAAGAAAGTAGATGAAGATTGTTTTTTTTCCATCTAGTCTGATGATTGAATTGTGAAGGGCCTAACTTTCTCACAAAAAAGCTGAAACTTGAGCTCTAAGCTAGAAGACAGATGGGGAAGAGTGTACTCCTCCTGAACCCCTGAAGATGGAAGCAGGAAGACTAGCCTAGTGGAGATGGAGAATGGGTAACAGAAGAGGCATGTAATGTCGAGAGAGAGAGGGGTGGGTGGGTGGGGGTGGGGGGTGTGCGGCAGTAGACCTTTGACATGATGAGTTGCCCAGAAGGAAGCAATCCTAGAGAAAATAGCAAAATCTTCAGCTGTTTTTGGGATATCAGAACAGCTAGATCTGGCTTATTAGAACCTTCAGGCATTTAAGTTGTTTTTGAACTTATTTCCTCTTCCTAGGAAGATCCACACCTTTGTCTACCTTGGTTAGAAAATTTCCTTTAGGGATTTAACAGCATCAGATCTCAAAAATTGCAACAAAGCAGTAATCACAAAACTAGTTGGTACTGATTTTTTTTAAAAAGAGAAAGTTGATAAGTGGGCCAGATCAGGAGTGCAGAAGCCATTAGCAAATGAACATGGTAGAAGGGTGTTAAACCCCAAAAATCTAAGAACTTGGAGAAAGACTATTTGAAAAAAAAACTGCTGGGAAAACTAGAATGCAGTTTGGCAGAAATTACATTTAGATCAACATTTCATGTCATATACTACACTAAGTTCCAAGTGGATACTTGTAAAAGGTTATATCATAAGCAAATTAGAAGAGAAGGGAGGTGATTTTCAGGAACTGTGAATAAGAAAAAATTTCTGCACTAAACAAGAGGTTGAAAGGGTCATAGGATCATTTTAAAAAATCAGTACCAAACACTTTTGTGATTACTGCTCTGTAGCATAGTTTGAGATCTGGTATTGTTAAAACCTTAAAAGAAATTTTCTAATCCAACTAGACAAAGATGTTTATCCTTCTAGGAGAAGGAAATGAGTTAAAAAACAACTTTAATGCCTGAGGGTTATAATTAGCCAAATTTAGCTGTTCTGATATCCAAAATGTAAAATAAAATCAAATATGTAGATATATACATGTATATATATATGTATACATGTATGTGCGTGTATGTGCAAGCGTACACACACACACACACACACACACATACACATACACGCACACATACACGCCTTGAATTTACAGTTAGGGAACCTGTGTTGAGAAGCCAGTTCTGGCCTTTATTTACAATTTGTATCACCTTAAATAAATTACTATTCCTCTCTAAGCCTCATCTCTAAAAGCAAGATATTGGAAATGAGGTCCTCTACGGGATGTAGCTTTAAATCTATGATCCTATGACTTTTTCAATTTCTTGGTTGCATTATAAGTTTATTGGATTCAGATTTCTTTAAAATATATGTCCCATGTATATTAAATGATATTATCACTTACTAGTTCCAAGAACTATACTACCCTCTAAATTATAATTGTGTTTGTGGCAATTGGCTAGTAATGTGTAATGAAAAATGGGTCTTCTCTCTTCTTAAGTTGCTTGTTAAGATGTTATCAACACAGGCTGAATGATGATTCAGATGATCTTATATTTTGCATCCCTAACCAGAAATTAATGAGATCTAAGGCAGCATCACAGACACTGAAAAATAGGATGCTAAGCATCCATTTCCATGCTGAGCATGTTTACCAAATTTGGCATTTGAGTTCATTTTTCTCTGCTTGCCTTATGCTTATGAGTCATTTTGGTTGCCAGTTCTACAAATGTCATCTTTCAACTTCTTTAGCTGTTGACCTAACCTATTGAAGAATAAAGTAAAATTAGTTTTGATGAGAAAGAAAATTCTAATTTCATCTTGTGGATCTGCCATTGCCCATGTCTTTTTGTATTTCATAAAATGTCCATCTTTCCATGGGTGAAACCCAGTGTTTTTTTTCTGGGCTTTGATCAGGATGGGCTCATTCAAATCATGACAATCTTAATTAAACGCAGAGAGACAGTGACAGACAAAGCTGGCTTTCTTTCCCTTGCTTCTACAAATACCTGATTGATCCATATAGCCCAATATTATGTGATCCTTTGTTCAAAAGTAAATGATTACTGATAGAAGAGGAAAGCTGTTAATGAACTGTGGTATATTTCAGCCCCACATTTGAATAAATGCTCACTTTAAAACTGGAAATAGAAATACCTTTTCCAAGCACTGACAGTTCAGTCAGGATTCTTGATTTTTTCAACAAAAATAGTTGAACTCTAGGAAATGAGCTTTGACCTATGTACTCTTCCACCAAATGGTGTCTGCCTGGCAGGTTCCAAGAGACTGTCAGGGACTCTGATTACTTTTTTCAACTTGTGACAGCTTCAGCAAAGGAGTGACAAGTTGGTCTCCTGTGTAACAGCATGTAGCTGCTTGATAATTCAAAAGAAGATGGGGGAGCTATTTTTCCAATGATCTCATATGAGATGATTTTAGTTAATAATGTAATGTTATATCCATTAGACTATAAACTCCCTTCTCCATTTCCTCACTCTCATCCTTCCCATTTCAATGCAATGCAGCTTTTTATTGGTGAATTTTGTTTTGATATATCAATTACTTTTCAATAAAGATTCCCCCCCCAACCTCCCACGCACCTTGTAAGACTTTCCCCATAAACAAAGTTTTTGTGATAGGAAATTTTACCCTTTCATTATAGATACCTATAAGCAGCTAAGTGACTCAGTGGGTAGGGCATTGGACCTGGAGTCAGGAAGACAATTTCAAATCAAACCTCAGATACTACCTTGGAATGTCACTGAACCTCTATCTGCCTTTGTTTCCTCTGATGTAAAATAGGGATAATAATAGTGTGTACCTCCCAGGGTTGTTGTGAGGATAAAATTAGAAAAGAGTTATAAAATGCTTCACAAAGTCAAAGTGCTGCACAAATATTATCTATTACTAAATACTTCTAATAAAATGATTGCAATTGAGAGCACTTGTAATTTTCTATTCTTATGGTTTACTATTTCTTAACAGAAATGAAAGAATTGTGTTTAATCCCACTCTTCTGAAATCCAAGCAAGTATGCCATTTGGACATTCAGAAATCTCCCTACCCCATCATTTCATAACCCATTCTGAATGATAGTCATCTGCGATGCTCCTTTCCAAGAAATATTAATTCAGTTCATTTTCTTCTTGACTCTTGTTCCCTTTAACCATAGCATACTTTGGTATTCAATCTCCCTTCATTGAATTTGCACATCAATGTTCTCTCTTTTTAATCATTCTCATATAAGGTGAGATTTCTAAAATATGAAAACCTTGCCCTCTCCTCTACCAAGCAAAGCTTAGATTATATTCAAGATCTAGTCATTTCTTCCTTGTCCATCTTTTTGTTTGAAGGAACTTCACAAATCCTAAACCATGAAAGAGTAATTCACTAAGGAGGTAGCTTACTGTGTTGGAGTGAGCTCTAGATATACTTTATGTGGACTTTACCACCATAATTCAGGTGCATTTTCTCTCTGTCCCCCCTAATCCCTCCTCCCTTTGGGGAAAATAAACAAATCCAATAACTAAATGTTTCCTGGATTGGATCTGTGAATTCCCCCTGGAACCTCTATTTTGAGGAAGGGCTCAGATAAGCCATCCTTAATTCTTTGACTTCAGCACAGTAACCTCTTACCGCTATATAGGTCCTTTCCCATTCTTTTCCTGGCTTCCTCTTTTTTGTGTTGTCTTGTGTTTTGTGTTGTTTTGTGTTGAGGATGTAAGTGATTGTCTTTCTTTTGGCTTACAGTTTTTTATCTTGGTGCTTACTACAGTGCCTGGAACATAGTAAATAATAACTGTTGTTGATTTGTTGATTTGGCATTTATAGCTGGACTTGATCCATATCCAGGATTTACTACTAGCCATGTGCATATCTTACATTTAATCAAATCATATCTATGGACTTTATTGCTCCACATATGACCAGTGACCTATAGCCTTTCCTTACTAGAGAAGAACATATTCTGAATCAAGTCCTGGGGCGGAAAATGAGGCTGATGTAGTTTCTTATTTCTTTGGACAGATTATATTGGATGGTCTTGAAGTGGTGTCTCACCTCAAATAGAAACTGCTATAGAAAAGTACATCCTTGCCTGCGTAGTGTCAGGGGCTATAGGAAACCCAAGGTACCTGTCCCTTAGAGTGAAACCCTATTCTAGAGTTTAATACCCACACTGGACTTTTTTCCCATTGACTTTCTAGGAGCTATATAAGCCCAAACCTTGTTCAAGGGTTTCTATTCTGTCTTGTTCCTCCCGTTGCATCAGTCCCCTCTCCCTGAACATTCTAAGCATTGATGAAGTGGGGTGGGAGGGTTAGATCATATTCACCAATTCAGTTCAGTAAACAATCATTAAGCGTGGACTACCATGTTCTCCTGAGTCTTCTCTTCTCTAAACTTAACAGCGTCAGTTCCTTCAAGCTATCCTCATATAACATGAGCAACTTCCTCTGGACAGTCTCTGTCTTATCAACGTCATATACAAAAGAATACCATCTGAATTCATGAGGTCATATGTCCATTCAAATAATGAATGTTTATGTTGACTAATCTTGGGCAAATCGTGTAATTTCTCTGGCCCTCAGTTTTATTATCCAGACAACAAAGTGGTTAATCTCTAAAATATCTTCTGGATCTAAATTCTATGACTATTTCCTTAATCATATTCTTTTTCTTTGAAGATGTTAGATTTTGGCTGGAGAGTCTGGGGTGATTTCTAAAGTCTATTTCACACTATACACACCTAAATGCTATTTTTCAGTTTGAAACTATTGTTCTCAGTTCTGATATGTGTGGTTCTACTTTTTTGGCTTCTGAATCTGATTCTTTTGCTCAAAATGTACCCTAGTGTCTAAGCCATATTGAGAGAGGCAAATATAATAGGGCATCTCTGTGTTATTTCATGGTTATAATTTGTATATTAAACCATCTAACAATGCCAGAATGTTACTTGTCTCTCTCTGTGATGCTCTGAAAGGCATAAAAAACAAAAGATGGAGTTTCTGTCAAATGAAGGGGTTGGACAAGATGAACTCTAAAGTCTCTTTTAGCTCTCACGTTCTGATTCTATAAGTAGTGTGTGGTGGTGGGTGTAGATGCTTTTTTGCATGTAGAAGGCAAAGGAATCAGTTCTTTTAAATAGGTTCCTGGCACATTAGTTTAGAATTTGGTATGGTGCTTACTCAGCCAGAAGTTTAGAAAAAATGGCAGGCTTCAAAACAACTTGCTCACTACATAAGTACATTGCTAAATTTATGTAGCATTTGGACCAACTTAGCTTCCCCAATTCCATTGAACAGTTGAGAAAGCAAAAGGCATTTTGTATTATCCAGAAGGCTTTCTGGTATTCAGTTATTTGAGAAGAGGACAGGCAAGAACACCAGGTCACAGAAAATGAATGCAGATGCAAAGAACATGTTGACGGTGTCAGCAGTGAAGTCCCTGCCACACAGATAGTGAAAAATTAGAGTCAGGCAGGAAATAATTTATTTTGCTAACAACCCATTTCCCATTTGCAGTTTGTACCTGTTAAAGCTTAAAGTGCACTCTTTGTTTTGTGCCTGTCCTTGCCCTTTCTCCTTGCTTCCTTTCACTTTCCTTTAATCAACAGACATTTAATAGGAAGGGACTTAAATTCAGATGAGTATTATTAACAACAACAATTACAATCTGCTGGAAATTATATGTTTGTGTGTTTGCGCACACATACATACGCATGTGCATGCTTATAATAGTTCTAAGATGTTGGAATGCAGATCTACTTCTTGTGAATTAAAAAAAATTAGTTTAGACAGGTTGATTCATTTAGCTACCCAGCAGGATCTGATTGCTTTTCTAAAGTTAAATCCCAAAGAGAAATATCTCCATGAGAAAAATAGTGTGGCAGTGATTGCCAGGATTGGAAAGAATTGCTTTCTTAGTAGGAAATAGATTGGGCCTTAATTTTGTGTTTTTTTTTTAAAACAAACACTTTTGCTGTATCTTTGGGGCTTTGGTCCTTTTGTTTCCCTGAATGAAAGGAGAGTAAATAAGTAAATATGTGTGTATGTATGTGTGTATACATATATACACACATATATATGCATTTACATGGTTACAATAGATGTATATGCATACACAGTTATATAGAAACATTTTGGTCAGTAGTCATATATTCATCAGTATGATGCATGTTTATATATATATGTAATACATGTATATACATACATATATATTGCTTTATTCTTGCTATATGTTCACTTTTTCAATATTTTACATTTCTGGATTCTGGAAAAAATTAGAAGATTGTTTTTTTTATTTGAGGGTGCTTATTTTATTTGGCCTTTTCAATGGTAGCTGAAATGACAAGAAAACCGCTTTGTACAACTGTTATTCAAGCAGTGCAAAAACTCCGTCTGAATGCTGAATAGGTACAGATGTAAATTATACATATTGCAGATGTGCTAATAACAGGGTACACTTTTGTTATGGTCTTTCCCAGAAACCTTGAAAGTCTGTGGAAGAGAGGCAGCAGGAAGTACTTTTGGCTGTCTTTAGTGAACACAGAGAGTGACTGATGCTAGGGGAAAATGTTTAATTTTCGTACTTTCACCTAGGTTTGAAGTGCAGATTAAAATTACACTTTTATTTATGGTTGAAAATGGGACAAGGCTTGATAACAAATCCTAACGAAAGCTGGCAGTATCAGTGGCAGATTCCGTGCTATAAAGTTCATGGTTTGTCCCATATCCATTGAGAATCAAAGGGAAAACAAATTAGTTCACTATTCTCAAATCTAAATACAGTAGAAACTTGACAATGGACAGTGTATCAGGTGCTCTAACTATCTTCTAGGAAGACTAAGTGTTCTTTTTAATTTTTAAAGAGCTAGATAGTTCTGTGTCCTTCAAACTTACTTGATAAAAGCAGTAGTAATTTGTCACAAACAAGAGGTCTTCCTTAAAAGATGCCTAGTGCCCCATAGAAAAGGAAAGTGAGGTTGATGGTTCAAATCAAATCAACAAACATCTATTAAGCCCTTATGTACAAGATACCATACTAAGCATTGGGGATACAAAGATAAAAAATGACAAAGTCTCTGAACTTGTATTTTGCATGGAGAGCAAAAGGCAAGAGGGATTTGTGAGAACAGTAGACCTAAAGTATTCAGGTAAAAATATGCTATGAAGGTACTTATACATTAGTGTTTCTTGAGTGGTTTCATATAGTACTCAGACATTTTCTGATGAGTGAAAAAGATTTAATGGCATATAAGCAAAAACAGCAAACCCAGGATCAGGTACAAAAGTTGTTATGGCAAGTGTACAGAATGACACAAAAAGTTAAGTGCATTCTAATCTTCTAACAAGCTGAGTTATATTGACCTCTATCTTGTTTTCGTTGAACTTCATTTCTTAGAAAAATCATTGTATTTGGAATCAGAAGACTTTGGTTAGGATCCTTAGTTTTATCACCTGAAAAGTGGGGAGGATATCGCTTGTACTTCCTACCTCACAGGGTTGTTATGAGGGAAGAGTTAAAGCACTATAGAAAGGAGTTAATGTCATTACCAGTGTTTGTTGCTGCTCTTGAGTATTCTCTCTATATCTCCAAATTTTTAACTCCTTGAATTAAATAATGCTCAACCTTTTTGTTCTCCTCTCTGTGTTTCTGCCAAATTGCATGGCTTATTGTCTCCCCCACACACCCTTTCTTGCCTTTTCTGTATCTGAGATGACCTAACTCTTCTCTTAAACAATTCTGAGTCATTTTTGAAGCCTTTCTGCCTTTCCTTACTCCAGAGTGGTCCCATGGAAAGAATGCTGACTCTGAGTGTAAAGAAGCTGAGTTTAAATCTCACCTCTGATGTTTATTCTACCATTACAATTTTGGACAAATCACTTAAACTCCTGGGCCTTGGTTTTCTCATATGTAAAATGAAGTCGACCTCAATGGACTATGTGTTCCCTTTCAACTCTATATTTAGTTTGCTATACTCCCTAAGTTAGAAATGATTGATCGCTTTTCAGGCCTCTCATAGAACTTCATTGTACCTCTCTTAAAATTACATTTTGTTTTGTGTCACAATTATTTGGGTCTTTGTCATAGAACAATACTAGATTATAAGTTCCATCAGGGCACTTTAATCTTCCAATTATTTAAAGAAAAGTGCATTTAACACAGTACGGAATATATTTCCCTCTGCCCTATTTTCCTCCTGTTTATACTTCCCTCTCTTTTTCTTTTCACCCTGTCCCTCCTTACCAATGTTTTGCTTCTCATCACCACCTCCCTTAATCTTGCCTCCCTTCTATCACCCCCGGTACCAGTAAGGCAATAATAATCATGTAGATGATAATTGTCGAAAGGCTTACGTAGTTCCATATCACAAACTATGTGAGACTGTCCACGCAGAAGGTAGAAGAAGTAAACCATTTATTCAGACACCAGAGAACCATATCCCACAAGCCATTTATCCAATCTATCAGAGCAGTAAAGCATTCAATACATTATATCACCACATGGAGCCTGGCCATCCCCAAACCTCTCCAACTCCCTGCTGAAGTCTTCCCAAAAACAAACTCACAGTACAGCTAAGTTAATCTGTTCAGCTCTATCACGATGGCCAGGAGCAGCCATTAGCATCCATAACTGCTTTCTCTCTCTCTCTCTCTCTCTCTCTCTCTCTCTCTCTCTCTCTCTCTCTCTCTCTCTTCGTCTCTCTCAGCATTTCCTGTGACATAACTTCCTTTTCCTGTCAGGAAGCTTCTCCTACCACATGTGACTTAGGCTTCCTGTGACATAAGCAAGTCACAAGGCATATTAATAGGTGGGAAACATCTTTAAATCTAAATTGCTACTACATCCCCTCTCCTTTTCTTGTTCCCTCCCCCACTATAGAGTAAGATAGATTTCTATACCTGACTGAACATGTATGTTATTATTTCTTTGAGCCAAATCTGATGACAGTAAGATTCAAGTGAGACTCACCCTGCTTCTTTCTTTCCTTCCATTATAATGAGTCTTTTGTGCTTCCTAATGTGATATAATTTACCCCAGTCCACCTCTCCCTTCCTTCTTTTCCCAGTGTAATCATCTTCCTCATCCCTTAATTTTTTATATCATTCCATCAAAGTCATCTTACAAACACACTCTATGTCTATGTCTATTCTTTCAAACTTCCCTAATACAGATAAAGTTGTTAAGAGTTAAAAGTATTATCTTCCCATGTAGGGATGTAAACAATTCAACTTCATTGAATAACTTACGTTATTTTCTTTCCTCTTTACCTTTTTAAGCTCGATTTGGGTGTTGTATTTGAAAACCTGATGTTCTGTTTAGCTCTGGTCTTTTCATCAGGAATGTTTGAAAGTCCACTATTTCATTGTATGTTCATTTTTTCCCCTGAAAGATTAGTTCCTTTGCCCTCTGGAATATCATATTTTAAGCCCTCTGATCCTTTAATCTAGAAGTTGCTGAATCACGCGTAATTCTGACTGCAGGTCTTTGATATTAAAATTGTTTCTTCCTGGCTGCTTGCAGTATTTTCTTCTTGATGTGAGAGATCTGGAATTTGGCTACAATATTCCTTGGAGTTTTTGTTTTGGGAACTCTTTCAGGAGGTGATTAGTGGATTCTTTCTTTTTTATTTTTTTGAACTCAGGTCTTCTTTTTTTATAATTAAGATTTTTTTTTATTTTTAGTTTACAATGCTCAGTTCCACATAATTTTGAGTTCCAGATTTTCTTCCCCCCCGCCTCCCTCCCTCCCCAAGACAGCATGGAATCCGATGTATCTTCTACATATAACTTCACATTGAACTTATTTACACTATAGTCAAGTTGCAAAAAAGAATTACGACCAATGGAATGAATCAGGACAAGGAAGAAACAAAACCAAAGCAACCAAAAACAAACAAAAGAGAAAAAAGAAACAAAGGGAAAACAAAAATAGGAGAGCAAACAGTGTGCCTCAATATGCATTCATACTTCATAGTTCTATCTCTGGGTGTAGATAGCTCTCTCCATCATGAGTCCTTTGGAGTTGTCCTTGTACCTTGCATTGCTGAGAAGAGCAAAGTCTATTAGGGCTGGTCATCACATACACATACCTGTGGTTGTGTATAATGTTCTCCTGGTTCTGCTCTGCTCATTCAGCATTATATCGTGTTGGTTTTTCCATGTTATTATGAAGTCTGTATCATCCCCATTTCTTATCACACGATAATATTCCATTACTTTCATATACCACAACTTGTTCAGCCATTCCCCAATTGATGGGCATCCCTTTGATTTCCAATTCTTTGCTACTACAAAAAGAGATGCTGTCAATATTTTTGTACATATGGGTCCTTTTCCCACTTGTGTGATCTCTTTGGGATACACCCCTAGAACTGGTATTGCTGGGTCAAAGGGTATGAACTTTTTTATAGCCCTTTAGGCATAGTTGCAAATTGCCCTCCAGAATGGCTGGATCACTTCACGACTCCACCAGCAATGTAACAGTGTTCCAATTTCTCCACATCCTCTCCAGCCTTATCATTTTCCTGTTTTGTCATTTTAGCCAATCTGACAGGAGAGATGTGGTACCTTAGAGTTGTTTTGATTTGCATTTCTCTAATCAGTAGTGATTTCGAGCATTTTTTTCATATGCCTATAGATATCTTTTCATATGCCTATAGATATCTTTAATTTCTTCCTCTGAAAACTGCCTGTTCATATCCTTTGGCCATTTCTCAACTGGGGAATGACTTGTATTCCTATAAATGTGACTTAGTTCCCTGTATATTTTAGAGATGAGGCCTTTATCAGAGACACTGGTTGTAAATATTTTCTCCCAGTTTTCTGCTTCCCTCCTAATCTTTGTTGCATTGGCTTTTTTATACAAAAAAATTTCAATTTAACATACTCAAAATTATCCATTTTGCATTTTGTAATGCTCTCTATTTCTTGTTGTGTCATGAATTCTTTGGTTTTCCATAAATCTGATAGGTAAACTATTCCTTGCTTTCCCAAATTGCTTATAGTATCAGCCTTTATTCCTAAATCATGAGCCCACTTTGACTTTATTTTGGTATATGGTATAAGATATTGGTCTATGCCCAGTTTCTACCCTACCATTTTCCAGTTTTCCCAGCAGTTTTTGTGAAATAGTGAATTCTTAGCCCAGAAGCTGGATTCTTTGGGTTTATCAAAGAGTAGATTGCTATAGTTGGTGAGTACTTCATCTTGTGTACCTATAGTATTCCACTCTTAGCCAGTACCAGGTAGTTTTGATGACTGCTGCTTTATAGTACAGTTTAATATCTGGTATGGCTAGGCCACCTTCCCTAGCATTTCTTTTCATTAATTCCCTAGATATTTTAGACCTCTTGTTCTTCCAGATGAATTTTGTTATTATTTTAACCTGCTCTGTATAATAATTTTTTGGTACTTCAATGGGTATGGCACTGAATAAATGAATTAATTTAGGTAAAATTGTCATTTTTATTATATTAGCTCAGCCTAACCATGAGCAATTGATATTTTTCCATTTATTTAGATCTGACTTTATTCATGTGAAAAGTGTTTCATAATTATGTTCATATAAGCCCTGGATTTTTCTTGGCAGATAGACTTCCAAATATTTTATATTGCCTACAATAACTTTAAATGAAATTTCTCTTTCTATCTCTTGCTGTTCGGCTTTGTTAGTGATATATTGGAATGCCGAGGATTTATGTGGGTTTATTTTATATTCTGCAACTTTGCTAAAGTTGTTTATTATTTCAAGTAAGTTTTTACTTGATTCTCTAGGATTCTCTAAGTAAATCATCATATCATCTGCAAAAAGTGACAATTTAGTTTCTTCTTTGCCTACTCTAATTCCTTCAATTTCTTTTTCTTCTCTTATTGAGCTAAAGTTTGTAGTACCAAATTAAATAGTAGGAGTGATAATGGACATCCTTGTTTCACCCCTGATCTTATTGGGAATGCTTCTAGCTTATCCCCATTACAAATAATGCTTGTTGATGGTTTTAAGTAGATGCTATTTATAATTTTAGGAAAGGCTCCATTTATTCCTATGCTTTCTAGTATTTTTAATATGAATGGGTGTTATATTTTGTCAAAGGCTTTTTCTGTGTCTATTGAGATGATCATATGGCTTCTGCTAGTTTTGTTGTTGATGTGATCAATTATGATGATAGTTTTCCTAATACTGAACCATCTTTGCATTACTGGAATAAATCATACCTGGTCATAGTGTATTGTTCTCGTGATAAGTTGCTGCAATCTTTTTGCTAATATTTTATTTAGAATTTATGCATCAATATTCATTAGGGAAATTGGTCTATAATTTTCTATCTCTGTTTTGACTCTTCCTGATTTGGGTATTAGTACCATATTTGTATCATAAAAAGAATTTGGTAGGACTCCTTCTTCACCTATTTTCCCAAATAGTCTGCAAAGTATAGGAATTAATTGTTCTTTAAATGTTTGATAAAATTCACATGTAAAACCATCTGGCCCTGGAGATTTTGATGGCTTGCTCAATTTCTTTTTCTGAGATGGGGTTATTTAGGAATTTTACTTCCTCTTCTGTTAACCTGGGCAATTTATGTTTTTGTAGATATTCATCTATTTCTCTAAGGTTGTCAAATTTATGAGCATACAATTGGACAAAATAATTCCTAATTATCGTCTTAATTTCCTCTTCATTGGAGGTGAATTCATGCTTTTTATTTTTGATATTAGTAATTTGATTTTCTTCTTTCTTTTTTTAATCAAATTAACCAAAGGTTTATCTTTTTTTTGTTTTTTTTCATAAAACTAGCTCTTGGTTTTATTTATTAATTCAATAGTTTTCTTGATTTCAATTTTATTAATCTCTCCATTGATTTTCAGTATTTCTAATTTGGTATTTAATTGAGGATTTTCATTTTGTTCTCTTTCTAGCTTTTTCAGTTGCATAACCAATTAATTGATCTCCTTTTTCTCTATTTTATTCATGTAAGTATTTAGAGATATAAAACTTCCCCTAAGACCTGCTTTCACTGCATCCCATAAGTCTTGGTATGTTGTCTCATTATTGTCATTCTCTTCAATGAAGTTATTAATTGTTTCTCTGATTTGTTCTTTGGCCCACTCATTCTTTAGAATTAGATTATTTAGTTTCCAACTAATTTTTAGCTTATTTTTCCATGGATCTTTATTAGAAATAATTTTTATTGCATCATGATCTGAAAAGGATGCTTTGACTACTTCTGACTGGCTGCACTGGATTGTGAAGTTTTTATGCCCTAGTACATGGTCAGTTTTTGAGTATGTGCCATGTACTGCTGAGAAAACAGTGTATTCTTTTTTATTCCCATTCACTTTTCTCCAGAGGTGTATCATATCTGCCTTTTATAAAATTCTGTTCACCTCCTTAACTTCTTTCTTGTTTATTTTGAGGTTAGATTTATCAAATTCAGAGAGGGGGAGATTGGGGTCTCCCATTATTATGGTTTTGCTGTCTATTTCTTCCTGTAACTCCCTTAACCTCTCCTCTAAGAATCTGCATGACATACCACTTGGGTCATATATGTTAAACAATGACACTGCTTCATTGTTGATGGTGCCTTTTAGCAGGATGTAATGTCCTTCCTTAACTCTTTTAATTAGATCTATCTTTACTTTTGCTTTGTCTGAGATTAGGATTGCTACCCCTGCTTTTTTTACTTTAGCTGAAGCATGATATATTCTACTCCGGCTTCTACCTTTACCCTGTATGTATTCCCCTGTTTCAAATGTGTATCTTGTAAACAGCATATTATAGAATTATAGTTTTTAATTCATTCTGCTATCTGTTTCAGTTTTATGGAAGAAATCATCCCTTTCACATTCACACTTATGATTACTATCTGTGCTTTTTTCTCCATCCCATTTCCCCCCTGTTTATGCTTTTATTTCTCCCTTTCCCTTTCCAGTCCTCAACAAAGTTTTGCTTTTGACCATCACCTTCCTCAGTTTACCCTCCCTCTTGATTCCCCTCCCTTGTCCTCCTGTTTTCCACTTGCTGCTTCTTCCCTCCCTTCTGACCACCTCTCTCCCTTTTTTCCCCCTTTCCCCTCCTCCTGCCTGTAGGACAAGTTAGATTTCTATACTTATCAGTGTATTTTATTCCCTTCTTGAGCCAAATCTGATGAGAGTAAAGCTCAAATACTGCTCTTCTCCCTCCCTTCTTTCCCTCTACTACAGTATATTTTTGTGCCCCTTCATGTGATGTAATTTACCCTTTTCTACTACCTCCTTATCTCTTCTCCAGGAACCATCCCTTTGTATCTCTATAATTATATTTGTTATTATATCTGTTATTTTATGCTGACATCCACAGTCTATGAATATCCCTTTCAATTGTCATAATAAGTATACTGTTCTCAAGATTCACACACACACACACACACACACACACACACACACACACACATCTATAACAAAATAACCCTACATAAGGATGTAGTTAGTCTTATTGATTAACCAGGGTTTTTTTTCTGCCATTTACCTTTTTATGTCTCTCTTGAGTTTTGTATTTGAAGATCAAATTTTCCATTGAGCTCTGGCCTTTTCATCAGGAAGGTCTGGAATTCCCTTATTTCATTGAATGTCCATCTCCTTGCCTGGAAAATTATATTCAATTTAGCTGGGTAGTTCATCCTTGGTTGCAGTCCAAGCTCCTTTGACTTTCGGAATATCATACTCCAATTTCTCCTATCTTTTAATGTAGAAGCTGAAAGATCCTGCGTGATCCTGACTGTAGTACCATGATATTTGAATTGTTTCTAGCTGCTTGCAGGATTTTCTCCTTGACCTGTTAGTTCTGGAATTTGGCTATAATATTTCTTGGAGTTTTCAATTTGGGATCTTTTTCCGGAAGTGATCAATGGATTCTTTAGATGACAATTTTATCCTCTGGTTCTAGGACCTCTGGGCAATTTTTCTTAAGGATTTTCATGTCCAGGCTCTTTTTTTCATCATAGCTGTCAGGTAGACCAATAATTCTTTCCTGGATTGTCTTTCCTGGATCTATTTTCCAGGTTGGTTGTTTTTCCAATCAGACATTTCACATTTTCTTCTATTTTTTGTTTTTTAGATTGTGTTTGACTGATTCTTGATGTCTCATAGAGTCATTATCTTCAACTTGCCCAATTCTAATTTTTAATGTTTTGTTTTCTTCCTTTATCTTCTCTATCTCCTTTTCCATTTGGTTGCTTTTACTTTTCAATGAGACATTCTCTCCAATTATATTCTGATTTTCCTTAACCAGTTCCCTGATTTAACCTTTTAAAGATTAGTTTTCCTCATTGAATTTTTTTTCCATTTTTTCTGTTACCTCCCTAATTTGGTTTTTAAAGTCCTCCTTGAGTTCTTCCAGGAATGCTTTTAGGTCTGGAGATCAATTCACTTTCCCTTTTGAGGTTTCAGATATGGGTGTAGTGTCCATGCTGTCCTCCTCTGAATTGGTATTTTGATCATCCCTGTCTCCATAATATGAATGAATCATCTTTGAAAGCTTCTTGCTATTCTTTTTGATGGTGTTTTTTTTTCCTCCTGGTTTCTGAAGTGGATCTCTGCTTCTGCGACTCAGGGTCTTGTGTCCCAAGTTTCTTGTGTTGGGATGTAGCTTTATGTGCTCTGGTTTTGTGAGGTATGGGAGAAGGGTGGTCTGACTCTTCCCCAGGACTATTCTACAGAATGGGTGGTCTCAGCTCTTGTCTGTTCGGGTGTCTGCCACTTTCCCTGGTTGTGCAAAGCCAAGTCTGGGGTCCTGGTGTTGATGTTAGTTAGCTCCACCCCCTGGGGCTCAGTTACTCTTGTTGTTCTGCTAAGGTGATGGCTGCTGGGACACCTCTCTTCCTGCACTAGTCTCCTTCTGCCACCACAAGAAGGGCCCTCTCCCCCACTTCTCTCACTACTGAAGCCCTCCTTCTGGTTCCTCTGTTTCTCCTGAGGTTTTATTCTCTGGGTTTATTCAAGGGAGGGATATAAGTTGTTTTACCTGCACATCCTGGCTACTGGGAGTCCAAGAAGGTGAGTTCAAACCTTTAGACTGTGGGTTGGAGTCCTCTGGGCTAGCTGCTCCCGTGGCTGCAGGCTCTGTGCTCTGACAGACTCCTGTCCTTGGTTGAGAGGCCTGGGGTTCCATCGTGGCCATAGCCGGTACTTCTGCCCTGGGCATGTTCTTGCTCCAGTGTTTTGCTCACCCAGAGTTATCCCAGGCCTGCAGACTGGCTGGATTCCTCTGCTGTTCCCAGTTGGTTTGGTCTGGTGCCCTTGCATTGGCCTGGGGTTGGAGGCCTCAAGGCTAGCTGCTCCTGCAGCTGCAGGCTCTGCACTCTGACAGACTCCTGTCCTGGGCTGGGAGGCCTGGGGCTGCATCATGGCCAGACTCCCATCCTGGACTGAGAGGCCTGGGGCTGGATCAAGATCACAGCTGTAGCCAGTATTTCCCCCCTTGGCCTGTTCCTGCTCTAACGTTTGGCTCACCCAGCGATGTCCCAGACCAGAGCACTGGCTAGATTCCTCTGCTGTTCCCAGTTGGTTTGATCTGGTGCCGATCTGTGTGCCCAGTGCTCCTACCCCTCTCAGTCTACTAGTGGCTTCTAACTCTCTCAAATCTGCTCAGATTCGCTTTTTAGATTTGACAGAATTTGTGAAAGAGCTCGGGTAGTTCCTTCCTTTCACAGTGCCATATTTGGATTCTTTCAATGACTATTTTAGACTCTGTTTCTAGGATATCAGGGCATTTTCACTGATAATTTCTTTAAAGAGGCTATCCAGTTTCCTTTTTTGATCCAGACTTTCAGGTAGTCCAGTAATTCTTAAATCATCTCTCTTGGATGTATTTTCCAGGTCAGTTGTTTTTCCAATGAAGTAGTTTATATTTTCTTCTACTTTTTCATGCTTTTGGTTTTGTTTGTTTCTTGATATCTCATGGAATCATTGGCTTCCCCTTGACCAATTCTATTTCTTAAGGAATTATTGTCTTAAATGAGATTTTGTATCTCCTTTTCCATTCGGTCAATTATATTTTTTGAGGAGTTGTTTTCTTCATTGGATTTTTGTACCTCCTTTTCCCATTTGACCAATTCTGCTTTTTAAGGCGTTGTTTTCCTCAGTGAATTTTTGTATGTATTTTCCAATTTTTGTGCTTCATTTTCCAAGATTTTATGTTTTTCATGATTCTCTTGCATAACTGTCATTTCCTTTCCTGCAGTCCTTCTAAATCGCCTTCAGACAGAAATTGTTTCACCCCCCTTGTTTTGTGGGTTCTGTTACTGCTGAATTCATTTTGAGGGGTTATTTAAAGTTGTTTAGAGGGGAACTGGCAAGAGCTCAGGCGACTTCCTGCTTTTTCTTTTGTATTCTGGCTCTGCCTCCCTGCAGTATAAAATTTGTAAATGATTATTGAGTTGTTCCCTCTCAATTTGCTTGACAATTTCCTTTATAATTTTCTCTAAACTTCTACACTATACTATGCTATTTTCCCATACAAGAGTAATTAAAAATAATCAGAATCCATACATGTTCTTAGATTTGCCTGTTTTTGTATGCTATTTGGGCACCAATTCAGGAGAACAGATTATTTGGGGCAAGAAATTATTTCTTCATTTACTAAATGAAGGATTGGACTAGGTGATTCCCTATGGTTGCATCCATATCTAAATCTTATGATCTCTATTCCTACCCAGAACCTGTCAAAATATGACTGCTCTTGGTTTCATAACAAAGGAAAATAGTGAATTGCAAAACATCACAAAAGACCTCACAAAGAAGTAAACTATGCAAGCCACCTTACCAATTTGAATATATGAGCTTCAGAGATTAGCTACTACCTTAGATTCAAAGAGAAACTCTGTGGGTTAATAGTCCTAACACCCACACGTGTACTTTCCATTAACAATTAACTATCAGACACCATAAGCCCATAGAAAAGTCATTGATTAAGATGGCAGAGTAAAAAGATCAGCTAGGAAAAAAACAAAAAACAAAACCTTTTTAACATGGGGTATATTTTCCCATAAATATACACAGTGTATATGGGAAAAACAAGCACAAATTTAGAGTATAACAATATTGAGGGACACGTATTAGGAACATAGGTGACCAAAGCAGATCACAGCTCCAGAACTATAGGGACTGGAATTACTTTCTCAGACTCTGCTATAAGCTCTGCCCTGGGTTACCCACCATCTCTCCTGAGCAGGTTGCACCATTGGGCTCCCAGGCTTTTCTATATCTCAAATCTCAAATTCCTGAAGAAGCTTTCTCTTGAGTCAATTGCCATCCCCTTTCACTGTTGCTAAATATTGGGCTCTTGGAAGCTACATCATCCCTTTGCTGTCTCATTGTATTTATTATTTGTAATTATGTCTGTCTCAAGTATGTACTGTATGTCAATTCTCTCAAATGAGCCTAGAACTTTCTTGAATTGACTCTCCAATTTCTGAATAGAGTATCTTCTACTGAGTGGGTAAATCAACTGCTGTATACCATTACTGAATGGGGTTTAGGGAGTTTGGGGAGAGACGGGTGGGGGAAAGACTCTTTACAACCCTTTTACACTTCCCTTGGACCCTTTCAACTTCTCCAAGGAACTATGGCTCTTTTTCCACACTGCAACTGCTCAATGGGGTGTTTCCCCTTTGGGCAAGTCACTGCTATATGCCATGCCATGGCTAATGAGGTAGGGAGAGTGAGGAAGAGAGAGAAACCTCTTCTTCCTTTGCAGAAAGCATTCCCTTTACAAAGCACTCCTGAATCTTGCTCCCCCAAGCTCTACGACTTAGCTAATTAGAACCATCCAGAACAAGGACTAATTTGTTTATTCAGCCAATAGTTGACCAACATTTTTTTTCTTACAATGTACATGCTCATAATTTAATTAAAAATTGGTGAAGGTTGATGTATATAGTGAAAAAAAATTGGAGAGTGAGTAGCAAAAAGAGTTCTAAAGGCTCAGAATGGTGCTAAGTAAATAGCCTGAAATCTTGAATTCATTGATTTAATGCTAATTACTTTTAGCTTGAGTGGGTTTGTCAGACATGTAATGTTACTTTAATTTATCTCTTCTAGTTGAATTAGTTTAATTTCTCATGTCATTTTCAAGGCCAAATTAAATATCCAATAGCTATCATAGAGTATGTTATAATAGGAAACATCTCATTTGCTCTACTGTAGCAATTTATAATTTTGTACTGGCAGTTTATAGAATACTCCAGTATCAAATGAATTCATATTTATATTTATCATCATTATGAAAAATATCTCCACAACAACTCTAGCATACATCCCCCTATCTCTTTTGACACAGCTACTATGCTAGTCAAGCCCTTACTTCTCTTGCTTGGACTATTACAATAGCTTCTTGCTGTGATTGATCATCTCTTCCCATTCCATTATATTCACACAGCTACCAAAGTAATTTTTCTAAGGTGCATTTCTGACTATGTCTCCATCCCCAGCTCTATAAACTCTAGTAGCCCCCATTACCTCTAAGATCAAATTCAAACTCTGTTATTTGGCATTCCAATTTTTTCCTACCTTCTAGTCTCTCTATCTTCCCTATATTTTGTCTCCTTAGGCAGTAGACACTCTGTCCATCACCCAACTACACTGGCCTATTTGCTGTTTTTCACAAATGATACTTCATCTCCATCATTGCATTGGTTATTCCACAGGCCTGGAATGCATGTACTCCTCATGTCCACTTCAGAATTTCTAGTTTCCTCCAAGATTCAGGTTGAGTAACACCTTTGCAAGAGGCCTTTCATAATGCCTGCACATGCTAATGCCTTCCCTTTTAAGATTATCTTTTATCTATTTTGTATGTATCTTTTATATTTTTATATACATATTTTCTCCTCCAATAATTAGAAGCTTCTTGAGGTCAGGGACTGATTCACTTTTGTCTTTGTATTTTCAGCTTTTATCTCATAGGAGGCATTAATGAGTACTTGTTGATTGTTAAAAAGCTATGTTAAGTATTAAGAATCCCAATTGAATCTTTATCTTTTCTATAATTTTATATACAATTTCACTTTTATCCCTAGCACAGTTTCAAAAGGTGGGGATGTAAAAATGATATCCAGATATTACTTTAACCAGGGTAGTAAAGGAAATGAGTAAAAATAAAAAAGACCACCTATCACCTGGTTGGTCTGCATTTAAAAATGTTGTGATACCTGGTAACAGAAATTGTCTCATCTGAAAATCATTGAGAAACTCTATGAAGTGCTTAGTAAAAAAAATCCAAAAGCTCTGAGTAGTAATTTGATCCAGGAATAGTGGACATATTTCTGGACAAGGAGTCAGGAAGACCTGACTTACTAGCTGTGTGACCTTGGATAAATCCTTTAACCACTATCTGTCATAGTTTCCTTATCTGTAAAATACAGTAAAATAGGCACCCACCTCCTGGAGTTTTTGTGAAGATATATGAGCTAATATTTGTAAAACACTTTGGAAACCTTAAGGTGCTACATAAATAATACATATTATTAATATTTTTTCAATGAACAAAAATCCGTTCCTTCTCCTTCTATTTTGTGTCCCTGGGGGGAAAATAAAATAAAAACAAAACTGCTGCAACAAATATCTGTAGTCAAGCAAAACAAATTCCAGCATTGGCCAGGTCCCCAAAATATCTCTCAATCTGAATTCTGAAGCCATCATCTCTTTGTCGGCCTCTGTTGGTAAAGTGTTTCATTATGAGTCCACTGGAATAGTGATTGGTTATTACATTGATCAGAGTCCTTTAAAGATTTTTGTCCTTACAATGTTATTATTGTATAATTTTTTCTCCTGGTTCTGCACAATTTGATGTATATCAGTTCATATAAGTCTCCTAAGATTTCTCTGAAACAATCCCCTTCATCATTTCTTATTGCAAAATAGTATTGCAGTATATAAAAGTTCATATTTTCTTCATTCCTGGAGCAGCCTGAATGGATGAAATACATAGGCAGTTTCTGTGGCAGTCTACTGGTGATGTTTCTGGGAAATGGTATAAAGGGCTATATCTCATCTTGAAACATGGAAAAATGCAGAAGCAACTATATAATGTGAGATACAGGCTTCACTAACTGTCCAAAGGGTCCATGACACAAAAAGGAATGAGAATCTTTATATTTCTGAGAGAGGTGTAAATTAGTTATTTGTAATGTAAAAGTAATCTGCTCTTCCTGCCAGAGAAGATTTATACCTGGAGGTGATCTAACTTTCCACTTAATCCAATGCCTCATTTTACAGATAGAGAAACAGATGTTATATGGCTTTCTCAAGATCCCACAAATGCATATCAGAGTTAGGATTTGATACCAGTTCTTCTGACTCCAGAATCAGTGTCTTTTCACATGTAGCTTCATAGTCATAAAAAATGTAGAAAGATGATCTGGCCTAAGAGAGTGTTTATTTTTCACTTAAAACGATGGTGATACCTAAATGAATTCTGATTTTTTTATGAAAATATTTCTTTCAAAACAGTGTAAGTTATGTGAAATCCCTCTTTTTTCAAGACAATCATGTGAGTATAGTGGCAGAGCAGAAAGATAAATGGACTCTTTTTGATGGTTCTACTACAAAAATGAAGAATGTCTTCTTTAATATTGTAATATATTTTGTAAAATAAAATTAATATTACAAAAGAAAGACATGCTTTGGAAAAAAATGGCTTATTAGAAACTTTTCACTCTTTTCATCTTGACTTTTGTCTGTTTTTTAGAATCTTTGAAACTCTTTTAGAAGCATTTCAGCTTAGCTCTTAGATGGGCTTGGGTCCAGGAATATAGGTTTTGAGTTCCTGTGTTATTAGCTGAAGCACATCAACTCCTAAAGAGAATAAAAACACATAAAAATTTATATCTACACAGAATTTATATGTTGCTTTTATTTTTGGTTTTTATTTTTAAAGGAACTTTAGAAAAATGATAAGCTGCCTTAAATGATATTCATGTCAGTTTCTCAACCTATAAATATCAATTAATTACATCGACATGTTACTTATTGACAAGCTGTTGGTTTTCATATTATTTAAGTTCTTTAACCTTCTCATTTAAGCAATGATGCCATATTTAGGTAATTAATAAAAAGGACTATGAATCAGATAATGGGGAGCTCATAAGCATGGTACACTTTAAAGTTTAGGAAACTCCAAGTGACTTAAATGAAAATAGGATTTGGTTACTACTACCAATTATTTGCTTTTATGCCTTGTTTTAAAATATATGTGTACAAAAAATAAGATCATCTACTCCATATCACACAATACTTGGGATGAGAGAGAACCTCATTTACTGTATGAAATTCTCTGGTCTACATTTCTCAGAAGCTTACACTTCAGGCCTTAGCATGGTGATATCACATGGAACATAGTCTACTTAAAACAGGAGAAATCTCTGGAGCACAGAAGGTTTTTAAAGACCTGTGAGACTTTCACATAAGTGTCTTTAATGAACAACAGGGATTTGGGATGGCAGAGATATGCACAGCTAGGGAGATAGGTACAGAACTAGCTGCAAAGAGAGAAAACAAGTGGTACTGGTTTAACCATGGTGTCCTGAATCACTGAAGTAGCCATGGTGAAAGGCTTCTTGTTCTCCCAGAGGAATTAGATGTGTTTAACTCACCAACTTGAACTAAAGGAAAAGGTGGTTTTTTTTCTAAGTAGTTTTGAATCTTAAAAAGTCAGCATAAATTCAATGAATTTAATTTGTCTTCTGTTAACAAGACATGGATGATGGGGTGTTTCTTGTTTTTCTGGAGTCATGGTAGATGATAGTCATTTGAGTATGTGCGCAGGCAATGTTTACTATGTGATTTAGTAGCTTATTTATGTTGATATATATATTAAATGACTTTTGCTTATGAATTGGTGAGTCGTTTGGTTTGGCCAAATGTGTGTGTGTGTGTGTGTGTGTGTGTGTGTGTGTGTGTGTGTAGGAACTTTACATATTTTCAAATAAATGACCATCCAAACAGAACTCTCTACTTGGGTGTAGCTAAGAGAGATTTTGTATGTGTTTTTCTATTTATATATAGCATAGAAGGAATATATGGAAAAAAATGCTGAGCCATAGAGTAGAAAGAATGATGGATAGCAAATGGATAGTCATAAGTATTGTGTGTATATATATACATATATATATGTTTAAAAAGACACGCATGAATAGTCAGAGACTATTGAGTGAAAGCTCTATTTATATACAAAGATACATACATAAGAGAGTCTGACAGAATGGGAAGGCATAGATGAGTTGTGGTCTTTCCAAGTAAGCAGGTACTCTGATTTTGTACAAACATACATTCATATATACATACATATGTACATATGTATGTATATATATACACACATGTATATACACAGCTACTTGTATGTATATACATATATTTATGTGTGTATTGTTGTATTTATATACTAGTCAAGAAGCTAGAGGCAAAATTTGAACCAACTTCTTCTGACTCTAGAATCATTGGTCGTTCCCTTACAACATGCTTAGCATAGAAGAACAAATGACTTATTGAAATGATGACTTATTGAAAAGTGAGTTCAAACCATACCTTTTTCTTCTTGACTTAATTATATACACATATACACACACTTAAGTATAAATGCATATTTGCATATATATATGCACATACACCCACCCACAATACATGCACATGTATAAATACATATGCCTATATATGTTGATGCCTATCTGTGTTAATATCCCCATCAATAGCCATATCTATCTGTCTATCTATCTAATTATATGCAGCCCTGCCTCTGAGCTACTCCTAAACTTATCCTTATAGATTGTGCTCCCAAAGAGTGGGTGCTATTCCCATTTCTAGAGAGTATTTTTGAAAATTGTAGTTTCTTAATAGCAAGCCAGTAGACACAGCTTGGCAGCTAGATGGTGCAGTAGATAGGATTCTGGCACTGGAGTCCAGAAGACTCATCTTCCTGAGTTGAAATCTGTCCTCAGACACTTACTAGCTATGTGACCTTGAGCAAATCACTTAACCCTGTTTGCCTCAGTTCCTCATCTGTAAAATGAACTGCAGAAGCAAATGGAAAATACTGCAATATCTTTGTCAACAAAACCCCAAATGGGATCAGGAAGAGTCAAACACACCTTATAAATCACTGAATAGTCACTGCTCAAAGTAAAGGCATTTACCTAGATGTCATAGTGACAACGCAAATATCGGAATTAATGAGATGAAGGACTAGGCATCTTTTCCAGTACTTATTATCAAAAACTCTCCCCAAAGAGGATTTATATGTTAGATGAATAATTATAGCTATCTCCATGGGCCTAGACACCAAGAAGCCTCACAATATAAGAGTCTAATGAGTTAATATCAAAGAATTCTCATCTTTAACTTTATCACTCAGCATCTCCCATATCTCTGAAACTCTGGCAAAGCATATAATCTAATCCACCAACTTCTGATTTTGCATTCACTTACAAATTTCCTTGTGGTGGCTATATTCTTTGTAAGCACATCTTGTCCCTGTCCTCATCCAACCATTCTGTGGCAACAAGCATCAGACTTCAATTCTATCCCCCTACTTGAGGAGGAGAGAGGTATAGGAAAGAAGAATCATGCTTTGCTTGAGGTGGCAGCACATTCTACCTCAACTGACTACATCTAACTTAAGAAGTAAAAAAAAAGGCTCTGGGGCAGGGTCCCAGGAGACATGTGAGGCTGCATCAGGGGATTGGCATATACCTAGGACCATTATTTTCCACTAGGGGACTTAGGCCAGTAAAAGTAACACCTCCAATATGAGATTCCTTGGAAGTTCAGTCTCTTTGGGATGCACCATTAAAAGGGAAAGAGTCAGAAAGTGAGCAATAGGGGAATATATGGGGAAAAAAATCTCAGGAGAAGCAAAATTCACATAGAAACATACACACAAAGAGACACAACTAGAACCCAAACAGATGAGTCAACATGGAAGATTTTAAATCAGAAAGTTGATGGTAAGTAAGACATTTATATGCAGACATCTCTAAATAAATATTGCAAGACAAAGGAAATTAAATGAACACATGGTGAGGCAGAGAACTCTGTGGATTCTCAAACATGTGAAACCACAGGAGGATGTTCCAAAAAAGTTCAAGAGAGAAATCAGAATCTTAAAAAAAAGTTAGATGCGAACAAATAGTGAAATTCATGTCCAACTTAGGCAGAAATAATTAGCAGAAGAGTCTACCTTGAATCTCCAGTGATGAGTCTCTCTAAAAAAGCAAAACCATAAATAAATGATTGGAAATACAAATATAACTGAAGTAAGGGACAATCTAGAAGAAGAAAAGCAAAAAAGCAACAAAGTTAAAAAAACACATGATCTGTGTACAAGTAAAACTCATTTCTCTCAAGAATAGAAGACATAGAAACAACATATGGATCACACACCTTACAGAAGAATATATAAATAAAGAAAAAAGTGCTAAGCTACACAGTACAAGAAATACTACAAAAAATTGTTTAGACTTCGGAATCCTGAAGCCAAAATACCAATCTAATGAATCCAAAAATGATCTCTAGAAAAAAAAATCCACCACCACCAACAGCAACAAATCATGCCTAGGCAGCAAAGTCTAGGGCACATAGTGGTTAAATTTAGAATTAGAATGACAATCAATCAACTATGTGAGCAATGAGGAGAAGACCTTCAAATATAAAAGAGATGAAATTTGAATAACACAAAACTAAATTGCCCCCACCAGAAATTGTAAAATATAATGGAGTAGCCTATTCCAAAAAATTACTAATTTTAAGATGCAAACAAAATGATGTACCCTATGAACCTGAGCCTAATAATCAATGATAAAAGATGAGCATTCAAAAAAAGAGACATTTACAGCATTCCTACAAAATTGACAAGAAAAATTATTTAATTTGCAATTATTTCACATAACAGAAACATAAGAAAGATAAGTATGTTTGCTTTGGAAAACATAAGTAATGAAATAAATTGCCTCATCTTTAAACACTATTAAATGGCAAAGGAAAAAAATAGTAGCAATGGGATTATGAAGTTATTTTTTTTTGAAATACATAAGAGGATAAAGATGAGGTAGAACTTAAAGAAATAAGAGAGAAGGATGGAGCAAAGATGGTGAAGTGAAAGCAGGGATGTACCAGACCTCTTTCATGAATTATTTCAGATACCTCTTAAAAAGTGAATCTGAGCAAATTTGAGAGAGGTAGAATCCACTAGGAGACAGAGTGTGGCAAATTTCCAGGCCAGGAGAGTCTGGGAGGGTCGACAGGAAGTTTTTGTTTCACTAGTCTGGGCGAGCACTGAGCTTGAGGAACTATACATGACCATACTGGAGCTAGATAAGGCCCAATGGGCTAAATCACCAGCCCCAGTGGCGATCCCCAGGCCTCTCAGCTAGGTGAGACAGAAGTGCAGAGACTGTGACAGTGGCAGCAGCTACTCCTGGGGCTATCAGCCCACAGACAGAATGTTTCAAAGTCACCTTCTTGAACTTCCAGGAGCCATGATGACCTCCTAAGTGCTCTCAACCCTCCCTTGAATAACCCAGATAATACAGCCCTAGGAAAAACCCTGGAATAGTGGAGCCAAAAGTAGGGGCATGTAACAATAGTGCTACTAACCACTACTGTGGCTGTGTAAGGCCAATAATACCAGCACACAGGAAGGCTTATAGCACAGGTTCTTTGATCTGCTTTTCTAAGAAAAGCAACTTTAACGGGTTAGCAATCTTACTTTAATTAAACATACATATATCATTCACTTAGTTCAGGGGAAAATGTCAGCACCCTGAAATTTCAGAGAAAATACAAACAGAAATCATGAGCAGAGAGAATAACAGAAACCAACAGACAGGCTTCTATAAGTCTGACCAAATCACAATACATAGTTACCAGAGAGAGAAGTACCGATATGTTTTCAAAGGTGGGGGGGGGGGAGTGGCTCTTAACAGCTACCCAGAGTCTTATCTGGTCAAACCATAAGACTACTCTTCCAATAAGTGAAACCCCCCCAAACAAATGACAACTTCAGAGCATATATACACTTTTCAGGGCCCTGGGGCTTAGCACCTACTTAGCAAAAGAGGATGGGGTCTGGGGCCTGGGGCTTTCTTGTTTCTTAAGCAGGTCATCAAAGACTTTTGATTCAAACAAAGTCAGGGCTCATCAAAGGCACTTAATTTCCTTAGTGCTGAGAAGCACACCAAAATGAAAGACAACAAAAAGTCGCACTTTACTTGCTTCATTCAAATGAAGGCAAGACTCAAAAGCACTTGATTGCCTTAGGTGCTGAGAAGCACTCCTAAAGAAAAAATAAAGGCAAAAAGTCACACCCTGCTTGCCATCACAGGACACAGCAGTCTTTTAGCTCAGGAAGCTAGGGAAACAGGCCCTTCTTGCAGTGATGGAGGGAGACCTGCAGGAAGGGTGGCATCCCAGCAAGCCCCACTTCAGCAGACTAGTGGTAGTTCTTGAGCCCCAGTGGGGTAGAGCCAGCAAGCACCAACACCAGGACCCCAGATGTGCCTTTGCACACCCAGGGGACTTGGGAGACACCAGTGCAGACCAATGGCTGAGTCCACCTAAGCTATAGCACATCCCTAGGGGAAGAGGAGACTTCCAGCAGCCAGATCACCCCTCCCCCACACCTCATACTGTAATCTTCAGTGTAACCCCAGAGAAACTGAGAAAGACTTCATTGGGCCTCGATCTTGGCACACACCAGCCAGCTCCAGCTCAGCACCAGAGGACCACAGAATTATATAGCTTCTGGCTGATAAAACCAGAGGCCGCAGCACATAAAGCCAATAACTAGGCCCCTAGCTCCCAACAAAAGAAGCTTGGGAAAGAGCCCCCTGGGCCACAGAAGCAGAGATCCACTTTAAAAGCCGGGAAAAAGGCAACCACCATAAAGAAGCAAACTAGGAAACTAAAAAAAATACTGTAGAATTGTATCATTGGGACAGAGAAGATCAAAATACAAATTCAGAAGAGAACACCATTGACATTATATCCACATCTGAAACCTCAAAAGGGAAAATGATCTGGTCTCAAGCCCAAAAATCATTCCCCAAAGAGCTCATGGAAGATTTTAAAAGCAAAATTAAAGAGGTAAAAGAAAAATTACAGAACCTAACAGGACAAAATGACTCCTTAAAAAGTAAAATCAGCCAAATGGAAAGAGAAATGCAGAAGCTATCTGAAGAAGACAATTTGTTAAAAATTAGAATTGGGGAAGTAAAAGACTCTATGAGGCATCAAGAATCAGTCAAAGAAAATCTAAAGAATGAAAAAAATAGAAGAAAATGTAAAATATCTCGTTGGAGAAACAACTGACCTGGAAAATAGATCCAGGAGAGATTAAAATTATTGGTCTACCAGAAAGTCATGATGAAAAAAAGAGCCTGGGTAGTATCTTCCAAGAAATCATAAATGAAAATTGCCCCAGGTCCTAGAACCAGAGGGTACAATAGTGTAACAACAACATTGCTTCGCACAGCTACTGTGGCTGGGTAAGATCAACAACAAAAGCACGCAAGAAGGCTGCTAGCCCATATTCTTTGATCTGCTTTTCTAAGGAAAGCAACTTTAAGGAGTTAACAATCTCACTTTGAGCAAACATACATATATCATTCACTTAATTCAGGGGGAAGAGCCAGCACCCTGAACTTCAGAGCAAATATGAACAGAAAATACAGAGACAATATAAACAAAGCAAACAAACACAGTTATCATCAGAGAGGGCTCTAGCTGTCTAACCAAAGAATTACATAGTTACCAGAGAGAGAGGCACCAACATCAGAATTTTCAAAGCCAGGGGCCCCTTAACAATGGCTACCCAGAGTCTCCTCTGGTCAAATCACATGACATTAGTCCAGTGAGTGAGAGCCCCAAACAAAATGCTAATCTCTGAGTTTATATACCCTGTTCATGTTCAAAGAGCATCACAACCACACAACTCAAAACTATGTGATGCTTCTTCAGGCTTCACAACCATGTGACTCAAACCTATGTGAACTAGGCTTTTTTGTTTCTTAGGCTGGTGAAAGACTCTTGATTCAATCAAAGACTCTTGACTGAAACAAAGGACTCAATCGAAGCCACTTGATTTACCTCAGTGTTCCAAAAGAGAAAACAGTAAAAAAAAATAAAGTCCCACCCTAATTACCAATATAAATAGTCATCAAAAGACTCTCCCTGAAAGAGATCCCAAATTGAAAACTCCAAGGACTATTGTAGCCAAATTTCAGAATTATCAGGTCGAGGAGAAAATACTTCAAGTCTCCAGAAAGAAACAATTCAGATATCACAGAACTACAGTCAAGACCACACAGGACATTGCAGCTTCTATATTAAAAGATCAGAGGGATTGGAATATGATATTCTGAAAGGCAAAGGAGCTTGGACTACAATCAAGGATCAACTATTCAGGAAAATTGAGCATAATCTTTCAGACAAGGAGATGGACATTCAATGAAATAAGGGAAATTCAGACCTTCCTGTTGAAAAGGCCAGAGCTCAATGGAAAATTTGATCTTCAAATACAAAACTCAAGAGAGGCATAAAAAGGTAAACAGGGAAAAAAAGAAAAAAAAACCCTCATTATTCAACAAGGGCAAATTGTTTACATCCCAATATAGGAGGATGACATTTGTTAATTTTGAGAATGGTGTAGTTATTATGACATCTAAAATGGGTATACATAGACAGAGAGTGGGTATAAATTAATTGATGTGATGATAAAAAAAACCTAATTAAGAGATGTAAAGGGATTGCAAGGGGAGAAGAGGTAAGGACAAGGCAGAAAAGGGTAAATTACATCACATGAAGAGGTACAAAAAATATTTGATGGTAGAGGGAAAGAAGGGAGGGAGAAGAGCAGTGTTTGATCTTTACTCTCATTGTATTTGGTTCAAAGAGGGAATAACATACTCTGCAAAGTATAGAAATCAAACCTGCCCTACAGGCAGTGGAGGGGATGGGGAAAACAAGGGAGGGATCGTTAGAAGGGAGGGAAGAGGTAGCAAGGGAAAAAGGTAAGATAAGGGGGGGCAGTGTTGACAGGGAGGGAATATTGAAGTAGGTGTTGGTCAAAAGCCCAACACTTTTGAGGAGTGGAAGGGAGAAGGGAAAAATAAAAGCATAAACAGGTGGGGAAATAGGGTGGAGAAAAAAGACACAGATAGTAATCATAACTGTGAATGTGAGTGGGATGAACTCTCCCATAAAATGGAGGTGAATAGCAGAATGGATTAAAAACCATAATCCTACAATATGTTGTTTACAAGAAATACCTTTGAAACAGACAGATACACACAAGGTGAAGGTAAAAGGCTGGAGTAGAATATATTATGCTTCAGCTGAAGTAAAAAAAGCAAAAGCAAGGGTAGCAATCCTAATCTCAGAGAAAGCAAAAGCAAGTAGAGATCTAATAAAAAGAGATAAGGAATTAAACTATATCTTGCTAAAGGGCACCATAGACAATGAAGTAATATCATTACTTAACATCTATGCACCAAGTAGTATAGCATCCAGATTCTTAGAGAAGTTAAGGGAGTTACAGGAAGAAATAGATAGCAAAAGTATACTAGTGGGGGACCTCCACCTCCCACTTCCTTGAACTTGATAAATCTAACTTCAAAATAAACAAGAAGGAAGTTAAGGAGGTGAATAGAATTTTACAAAAGGAAGATATGATAGAACTTTGGAGAAAACTGAATGGAGATAGAAAGGAATATACCTTTTTCTCAGAAATATATGTCACATGCACAAAATTTGACCATGTACCAGGGCATAGAAACCTTACAATCCGGGGCAGAAAGGCAAAAATAGTCAATACATCCTTTTCAGATCATGATGCAATAAAAATTATTTGTAATAAGGACCTTGAAGGGATAGACTGAGAGTTAGTTGGAAACTAAATAATCTGATCCTAAAGAATGAGTGGGTCAAACAACAAATCATAGAAACAATCAATAACTCCATTGAAGAGAATGACAAAAATGAGACAACATACCAAAACTTATGGGATGTAGCAAAAGCAGTTCTTAGGGGAAACTTTGTATCTCTGAATGCCTATATCAATATAATAGAGAAAAAGGAGATCAATGAATTTGGCATGCATTGAAATTCCCCAATTAAATACCAAATTAGAAGTACTGAAAACTGAAGAAGATATTAATAAAATTGAAATCAAGAAAACTATTGAGTGAATAAATAAAACTAAGAGCTGGTTTATGAAAAAAACCCAACAAAATTCATAAAACATTGGTCAATTTTATTTAAAAAAAGGAAAAAGAAAACCAAATTACTAGTATCAAAAAGGAAAAGGGTGAATTCACCTCCAGCAAAGAGGAAATTGAAACAATAATTAGGAATTATTTTGCCCAATTGTATGCCCTTAAATTTGACAATCCTATGGCAATGGATGAATATTTACAAAAATATAAATTGCCCAGATTAACAGAAGAGGAAGTAAAATACTTAAACAACCTCATCTCAGAAAACAAAATTGAACAAGCCATCAATGAACTCCCTAGAAAAAAATCTCCAGAGCAAGATGGATTTACAAGTGAATTCTATCAAACATTTAAAGAACAATTACTTCCCATACTTTATTGAGGAAGGAATCCTACCAGGCTCTTATTATGATACAAATATGGTACTAATAGTTTAACCAGGAAGAGTCAAAACAGAGAAAGGAAATTATAGACCAATTTCCCTAATAAATATAAATGCAAATATTTTAAATAAAATATTAGCAAAAAGATTGCAGCAACTTATCATGAAAATAATACACTACGACCAGGTAGGATTTATTCCAGGAATGCAAACATGGTTCAATATTAGGAAAACTATCAGCATAATTGATCATATCAACAACAAAACTAGCAGAAACCATATGATTATCCCAATAGATGCAGAAAAAGCTTTTGACAAAATACCACACCCATTCCTATTAAAAACACTAGAAAGCATAGGAGTAAATTGAGTCTTCCTTAAAATGATACGCAGCATCTACCTAACAATCATCAATAAGCATTATATGGAATGGGGATAAGCTAGATGCAAAATATTTAGGAGTCTACCTGCCAAGAAAAACCTGGGACCTATATAAACACAATTACATAACACTTTTCACACAAAGTCAGATCTTATTAAATGGAAAAATTCAGTTGCTTGTGGTTAGCCCCAGCTAATATAATAAAAATGACTATTTTATCTAAATTAACTTACTTATTCAGTGCCATAACTATCAAACTACCAAAAATTATTTTATAGAACTAGATAAAACAATAACAAAAAGGTCCACATATCAAGGGAAATAATGAAAAGAAATGCTAAGGAAGGTGGCCTAGCCATACCAGATATTAAACTGTATTACAAAGCAGCAATCATCCATACTCCTTGGTACTGGCTAAGAAATGGAGTGGTGAATCAGTGGAATAGGTTAGGTACACAAGACACAGTAGTCAACAACTGTAGTAATCTACGGGATACAATTGCTGCTCTGCGGAATTGGAGTTATTGGTTTGGGGATTTCATCCTTTGGTGTCTGAATAAATGTTTCACTTCTGCCTTCTATATGGATAGTCTCATATTCTGTGATACAGAACTATACAAGCATATTCATGGTCACCATCAATATTGTGACACTTGCCTTACTGATTCAAGGTGCAAGAAGACTGGAAATGTAGGAGGGGGCTATTCCTCTTCAGGATCTCTCTTCGGCAAGATTTGCCTGCTCACTGTTCCTGACACATGACACTTCATTTCTCATCTACATACTGTTGCAAAGGCTGTACCCCATGACTGATACAAAGTAGGCACTTAATAAATCCTTGTTGATCAATTATTTGTCACTGAGGAACATATCAGTCTTCTGTGAACACCTCAAGGTCAAAAGTGTGTTCTGGTTTACTGAAATGTTTAGACCTCTTGTCAATAAATATATTCAGCAAAAAAAAAAAATAAGAGATCTCAGGGGAGAGAGTTCATAAAAGTGGAAATGAAAGGTAGAAGATAGAGAGGTGCAATGTATCCTAATCAAGTCTATCTTAAACAATGAATGGAAAATAACTCTTATGGTATCCCCAGAATAAGAGAAGCTATAGGTGAATAGGTAGGGTGAGAGAGGGAGAAATTGAAACAAAGTAGAAGAAAGGGTATCATTTAAATTCAATTTTGTGAAAGGATCTCATTGAAGAACTCTTCTGTGAGAAAGAGGAATATTCTGTTATGGGGGAGAGTGACCTTATAATGGGTATAATCTGCAGGGATTTGGTGTTCAGAGAGATAGTGTTGTGTCTCTATGGACAATATTCTGCTTCAGGATAAGGGATATCATAGTTCCTAAGGACAACTGATATCTAGAAATGTGGAAAGACATAGCTCCTGAGGGTCATTTCAGTGGAAATTAAGAAAGTAAATGATCATTGAGCAGGTAGGAGGTAGAAGGATATGTGGAAATTTCTGTCACAGGAAAACTTTTATACTTATTCTCTCCCATAGGAATTCATACTTCTAAGAGTGAAGCCCAACACTAAAAAGGGAGCAGTGGGCATGGTCTACAAGGCAACAATATAAATATTATTTAGAAGGAGAAACTAAACAATCGTCACTTTTAGAATCTTTGAATTCATGTAGAACACTAACAGACTAAAGAGGAAATAAATAATATAAAGACCGTGAATCAAAGAATAAAAATTTAGAGTAGACAGAAAGGAGGAAAAAAGTAATGAAGAGAATGAAGGTAAGAAATCCTACTTAGAAAAAAAGGTGAAGAAAAACCTAATAAAAGAAGTTAACAATAAGAAGAAGAAGAAGAAGGAGAATTTTAATTTGCTACTTAACAAAGTGAAATATAAAAAGAATTTGACAAATAAATTGAAGAAAGAAAAGGAATCAATAAGTTCAGCAAAATTCCAAAACTATGATGAAGTAAAACAAATCAAGGGGAAGGACATTGCTTGAGGGTGAGAAGAATAGAGTTATGTTAAGATGGATTCCACAAAAGCAACTCAGAAAACCAAGGACTGTCTTAAAAGAGGAAATGAATGACACAAAAATCCTATATATAAAAATACATAGAAATAGAGTAAAATACCTAACTCTTTATAATTCAAAATATGAATGGATTAAATAATTTTGTGAAATGAAAAAGACAGATTAGATTAGAAATCAAATTCCACAACTTCTTGCTTACAGGAAGCACATCTATAAAACAATGACATTCATAGAATTAACATGAGGACTAGAAATAAAATTTCCTCCGTGCCAACTAAATAAAAAAATACGGATTGCAATCAAGCTATCATACAAAGCAAAAATAAATTCACAATATAAATAATGACAAAAATAATATTATATTATGCTAAAAGGAATCATAAGCAAAAACTAACATTGTTATTAAAATTATATGCTTCAAATACTATAGTATATAAGTTCACAAATTAAAAATTAAATGAATGGAAAGAAGTCACAGTACCACACTAACAGTAGGAAAATTTAATGTCCTTTTTTCAAATTTGGACTTATCTAACAAAGATAAATAAAATGGAAGATAAATTGAATAAATTGTTTGGGAAACTTGAATTGAAAAAAAACAAAACCTTAAAGTATGTTTTAAATGAGACCATTAAAGAACATACATATTTCTCAATACTACATGAAACTTTTCTAAACATTTAGCATACAATTGAGTACAGAGATATTGGAAATGAATGTTAAGGTGCAGAAATAGAAAACACACCTTTTACAAGTAATAATGCAGTAAAAATAGTAAAAGGTTCAAAGAGAATAAACAAAAGACACAGATCTAAATAAAAATTCAATAACAAAATCCTAAAGAACAAACAGATAAAAGAAGAATTAATAATTATATGAAAGATAATGATCTTGATGAAAAGCTTGAAAAAATTCTGGCATGCTTTTAAAGCAGTTCTCAGAAGAAAATTTCTATCCATTTCTCTCCCTCTTTATATGTATATACATTAACACAATAATAAAGGGATCAATTAACTGAATATGTATTTCAAAAATTAGAAATCCAACAAATTAATTAGCTCAAGATAAACATACAAGAGGATATGTGGAAAATTAGACTAGAGACAAATAAATAGGGAATCAAAAAGGCTGTGAAAATGATAAAACTAAAAATTAGTTCATCAAAAAGACTAAGAACATGGATAATCTTTAAACAACCTAATTAAAAAGAAGGCCAAAAAGCAAACTAACAAAATGGAAAATAAGCAAGGTGAAATCACAACAAAAATAGAAGAAATAAAAAAATCAGAGCCTACCATGCATGAGTATATGCTAAAAATCTGAGAACACAAAATAAAGAGAGGATTATTTTTGAAGATACAAAATATCCAAACTAATGGAACATGAAATGGAGATATTAAACAATCCAATCTCAAAAACAAACAAACTAGAAGAAGCTGTAAAGGAACCACCAAATGGGTACTGGGGAGATAACTCCTTGTCCTGATGAATTGCAGAATAATTCCACTAAACTTTTAGAAAACAATTAGTATTACACTATACAAATTCTGCTTAAAAATAAAGAAAGCACTCTACCAGGCTCCTTTTATGAAGTAAATATAGAAGGAAAAAGCATCAAAAGAAACATGTAGCATTAATGAATATTGATTCAACGTTTTGAAATAAAATGTTATCAAACAGGCTACAGCCATTTATCCAAGAAATCATTCACTCTGACCAAGTTATGACAGGAATGCAAACATGGTTAAACTTTAGGAAAAAAAAATCAACATAACTGTTGTCGATGTTCAGTTGTGTCTGGCTCTTTATAACCCCGTGGACCATACTGTCCATATGGTTTTCTTGGCAGAGATACTGGAGTCATTTGCCATTTCTTTCTCCAGTGGATTAAGGCAAACAGAGGTTAAATGACTTTCCCAGGGTCCCACAGCTAGTGATTATCTCAGACCAGACTTGGAGTCAGATCTTCCTGACTCCAGACACAGAGCTCTATCCACTGAGTCATCTAGCTCATCAAAATTAATCTTATTCAAGACAAGAAATTTTTTAAAAAATAATAATTTATTTTAACTTATGCAGAAAAGCCTTTGACAAAGTACAAAACTCACTTATACTAAAAATAATATAATGTATAGCTATAGAGGAATTTTTTAAAAAACCTCATAAAAGTCTCTACAACCAAAGATGCACTGGGAAGACACTAGAAAGAATTTTTTTTCAAATAAATAATAAGAGTAAAGCAAGGATGCCTACTCCTCTCACTATTATTTGATATAATTCTAGAAATTCTAGTAGTAAGTACCCATAAAAGAAGAAAAAGTACATAAAGTTACAAAGATAAGCAAAAAGAAGATAAAACTATCCCCATTTGTTGATGAAAAGAAAGTTTACTTAGAATGTCCTAGGAAATAAGAAATGAAACTAGTTGAGACAACCAATAGTTTCAACAAGAAGACTACAAAACAAAGTAAAAAAACCAACAACTCAGCAACATTCCTGTATAATAATGACAATCAGAAAGGTGTTAATAGGAAGGGAAATTGTATTCAAAATAATTGCGCAATGCCTAAACTATTTTGTGACTAAATCTACCAAAGCACACATAGTATTTTTATATATTAATAATAAAATTCTCCTTAAAGAAATAGCAACTTAAATTTTGGATAAACATTCAATTTTCATGGCTTAGCCATCCCAATATGATGAAAATGACAATACTACAAAAGTCAATTAGCAATTTATTGCTATGCCAAACTATTAGGGACTCTTTATAGAACTCAGTAAAATAATAAGAAAGTCCATTTTGAGAAACAATAGATCTAGAATATCAAAGGAAGCAATAAAAATTTAGGAATGAAAAGGAAATAGTACTCCCAAATATCAAACTATACTATAAGGCAATGGTCATTAAAACTAGTTGATATTGGCTAAAAATAAATGTCAATGGAACAAACTGAGAGATTTTCAAAAGCAAGTAGAATTCAATTACAGTGTATATGATGACCTGGAAAATATAAATTATTTGGGAAATAACTATTAGATAAGAATTTCTGGGAAAGCCAGAAAGCAATCTGGCAGAAATATGACTTTGATCAACACTTGACATCATATTAGATAATAAATTCAAAATGCACTAAACATCATACCTTAAAAAAATTGGGAGTGAGGGAAATCATATACTTTTCCTAGTTATGTGTAGGAGAATGTATTTTTAATCAAACAAGGCATAGAGGAAATTACAAAAGCTTAAGTAGATAATTTTTATTACAATTGAAAGGCTCTTGTACCAAAAAATTAATAAATCTTAAATGAAAAAGTAAGTGGTTAAAAAAACAATTTCTAAAAAAAAGAGTTTGGTATCCATGATATATAGACAATTCTATTTAAGTTTGCAAACCATTCTAGAATAGATAAATGATGAAAGGATATGAACAAAGAGTTCTAAAAAGAAGAATTGCAAATTATTAGTAACATAAGAAAGAATGCTCCAAATCACTAATAATAAAAGAAAAGCAAGTCAAAATCACAAAAGATGGAAATGGTCTATGTCAGACTGGTTGTATAAAGATTCACACTAATATGTTATTTACGGAGATGTGGATTGGTACAACAGTTTTGTAAAACAATGTGTAATTATGCAACTGAAGTGATGAAAATATCAATACCCTTTGACCCTGAGAGTTCACTATTAGGCATATATCCCAAGGAGATAAGTAATAGAAGGAAAATCATTATATATACCAAAAATTCCAAAACAACACTTTTTGTGGTGGCAAAGAACTAGAAACAAAGTAGATAATTGTCAGTTAGAGGAAAGCCAATGTAAAAGCGAAGAGACAGAGATGGAGTGGTGTGTGCGTTTGTGTGTGTGTGTGTGTGTGTGTGTGTGTGTAAGAAAGCCAGTTTGTCTAAATAGTAGTGTGTAGAAGACAGAGTAATATATAAGGAAAATATTTAGATTCCAAATTAACCACTTGCAAGACAGAGGGAAAATGAACTTGACTTGATATAGACCTTTTAAAATGTCAGAGCAAGCATCCTTGGGAACCCAGACTTGTCCAACCCCTCAATAGGCCCTTACCTGAATAGGAACATGAAGAGGTCAAGTGGTAATAACTTTTGCCTGGCATTTTCAACCTAAGGAAGATCTAAGATTTCAATTCTGGTGCTATTTTCTTTATGTGGTTGCTTGAAATAAACATGGGACCCTTTGAAGGATCATTCTAAAAACTCATTAAAGTTACTCATGGTAACCTCATTAGAGTGCAACATAATTAATGCACCTTCACTCATTCATCAACTCCCAAGTTTTTTTCCATGTCATATGCATTTTGACCTGACTTACTTGTCACCTCTACGTATTTCTACAAATGTACAGTTATTGGCTCAATGGTTTTTATTATTGACATCCAGGTCTGGAATTCACTTTCTTGATTTGGAATATGTATTGGCTGTATGCTTCCCTTCCATAGATTATGGAGATAATCTATGAACTGCATAACCACTTCACAGAGAACAGAGAATTGAATGTCTGTTTGCTCACACAAACTGTCAAGTGCACATAATTTAAAACAACATCAAGGATGTGTTTTCCTTTAATGTTGCTGCAATTTTTTAATGTCTGTGTATCTATATGTCTATAGATATAACTGTATCTATCTGTCAGAGAGAGGGGAGACAGAGAAAGACTGATGCAGAGGGAGGAAGAGAGGGAGAGGGAAAGGAGAGGGGGTGGGAGAGAGAGAACGAGTGAGTGTATGTGTGTGACAGAAAAAATTATATATATATATATATTTATATATATATATATATATATATATATATATATACAGAGAGAGAGAGAGAGAGAGAGAGAGAGAGAGAGAGAGAGAGAGAGAGAGAGAGAGAGAGAAAGAATTGAGAGCCAACCTTGATGTCGAGAAGACAAGACCTGGGTTCAAATTCACATATTAGCTATGTGACCAAGGGAAAGTAATGTCATTTAACCTCTCATTTCCTTAGGTAACTCTCTAAGACTATAAATTTGAGAGGAGTTACCAATCTGTACCAGTGTGTCCCTAGTTTCCAAATCAGAAATTCCCTATAGAAGGTAATCATGGGTCTGGACCAATATATGAATAATTATTCAATTATGTGTGTATGTGCATGTACACATATGCGTATGTATATATACATAATACAAATATGTAGTCACAGGCTGTAATCTCAGATAAGAAAGTATTTCTATATTGTATTAATACCCTGTTATCCTTTTGAGAAATATAAACATCTCTCTCTTAGTGAGAGGGAAAGCAATAACCTTGACTTGACAGAAAAAAAGATGGCTCTATCCCTTCTGAGCTTTAAATATTCTCTCCCTAGGGACAGTCAAGTGGCTTGAGTGTTTTGGTGGTTTGAGAATTTATACATTCATATATTTGGGAGAGTGGAGACAGAAGCCAGTAGTTGGAGAAGAACCTCCACTCTTGGGGAGAGGGTTATTTTTTCCTACCTTCAGGAGTGTAAATCATTCCCTTATTTCAAGTTTCGCACATTTTTCCTGATCCAACTCAACACATAGTCCATTCTTTCACAAACTACCCAGTAATTACCTACATTACATTTATCCTCTTCATATTTATTCTGCATACATTTTACATATTGACATATGTGAGTTCATACAAACACACATCTTTGACTCTTGTTAAAGTGGAAGCTTCTTGTGATTAAATATTGTTTTATTCTTTATACTTGTATCTCAAGAGCCTAACATAGTGCTTGGCACATGGAAGGAGCATAATAAGTGTTTGATTAAGGAAGGTGGTGTTTTTGTTTTTGTTTTTGCTGTGGTGTCAACTAATTTTTGTAACATCAGTTTTGACTTCACTCAACATCACATTATTGGTTAATATAAAGATCACAGGAAGCTTTTCTCAAAGATGGTTTAAGATTAAAGTCTTCCAATGATTCAGCTATTGTTCCAGACAGGAAGAATAGTCTGAAATCTACAATACTTCTTGTAGCTTTTCATTCTTTAATTTACTCCATAACTTTAAATTTCTTTACTGACCCTCCCTGTCAAGTTGCCATCTTCCTTTCCCACTGTCACAGCCATTAGGCCATGTCTCATTTTAATATGCCCTTGCTTTTCCTTAGTAGACCCAAGACAAATAGGTCTTTATAAGATTCTCTCACTGTCAGGGTGCTGTCACATTTGACTTTGACATACCCTAAGAGAGAAGGAATAGCTCAGAAACTGCTGTCAAAAATGTGCCTTTCAATGACCTTATGCCATAGATTCATCACTGTCACTGTCAAATCTCTTCAGTGTTCTTCACTCCTATGATCTGAGGCAGCTTGACAACAAGGCTTGGAATATGCCTTTTCTGGAGATATACAAACATGTTGGCATAAACAAAAATCTCTTGAGAACACTAGACTACCCTAACCATACTACCTGACTATGATCAGGTTTCTCCTGAGGTTTTTTCACCGTAGAAAAGAGGCTGTGCACTTGTAGTATCAATGGTCATCTTACAAACGCTAGGGGGGGGGGTGGTATTTCTTCCTGCTTTTATGTGCTGGCTACAGGCGTGGGAGAAAACTTGTAGTCCTGAGGACTATTGACACCAATCACTTTCTTCCTTTCCCTATGATTCCCCTTCCCTGATTTCCTTATGGTAAAATGAAGAATAGAATCTAGATCCATATCCCACATAACTTGAAGAAGGGCAAATATGTCAAGAAATTGCCTACAGAATCTAGCAATAAAAGGAATGATGGAAAAAATTAAATTGAGCAACAAATTTACCATGACTAAACAATAATAGAAAATTAGAATTGTATTCTAATAATAGAAATTCTAAAAAAAGAATTGTATTTTAAGATTCCTTTAATCTAGTCATACATGTTTGTTGGACTACTTTAGACCTCATTCCCACTTTGTTAGAATCTGGTCTTGGCATGGTTCACGATGTTATATTGCAACTCTGGAGTAAACCTAGAGTACCTATTGTTCCTAGCTTATGTTACTACCCTTCTTCATTCCATGAAGCCTTATATTACTTCGACCGATTTCCAAGATCAAAAATTTTTGGCCAAAAATCCATCATATTTTTCTCCACAGGGAATAATACTCTACTACTTACCAAATAAATGCAATCAATTAAGAGCATATGATAGACATTGTCCATATCCTGGGTAAAGCACAGGTGCAGCTAACTGGTGATGAGGGGTGCTAATTGTTCTTGCAAATGATCTTCACACCATAAAACTCTTATCATGCAAATGAAGCTATTGTTAATACTGATCATGATGCCCAGTGTGGCTAACTCATTAATGTCAAGATTCCTTAACTGTTGTTCTCATTATCCAGATTCCCTCTCCTCAAATTCTATGATTTGAGGATGTTCCTTTCCTCTGCATAGAGACCTACAAGCTTAATAATTGCATCCAGAATCCCAGAATTTGAAAATTGGAAGAAACTCTACAGGATTTCTAGTCTAATTCATCCATACATAAAAGCATTCCCCAGTATTACATATTCAGCAGGTGGGCTTCTAGTCTTTGTTTAAAGTCCTCTAAAAGGAAGGAACTTATCATGTTTCCAGGCTTTCATTGAAAGTCTCACTTTAGGACTATTCTAATTACTCATAAGCTTTTCCTATTTTTTAAAAAAAATTCTAACTGTTCTAATTGTTAAGAAATGATTTAACCACTCTCAGCTTAAGTTTCTTCATCTGTAAAATGGGGATATTAATACCACCTACTTCATAAGGTTATTATGAGGATTGAATGAGATAATATTTGTAAAGTCTTTTCCAAATATTAAGGCTCTATGTAAACACTACCTATTACTATTATATTTAATAAGAGGAAGGACTTAAGGAGTATCTGGAATTTCATTTATTTATGTTCTTATTTCACCCCATTAAAGTAGATAATGGGGAGAAAGAGAGAGAGAGAGGGTTAATAAATGTTATATTCATGATGCAGTGCTAAACATTGGAAACACAAATTCAAACAAATAAAATAGTCCTTAACCTCAAAGACCTTAAATTATAGGACATGCATACAGGAGAGATGGAAAGGGATGGGGGAAGGGCAACCCCAAAAGCAGATGAGGAGGAAGAAGACAGAGGCATGAAGTCCAGGTATAAATGAGATCAAAGTATGACTACAGCACCTTATGAATTAGTGGTCCCAGCACAGGCCTTGAGGTGGAGGATTTTCCCAAGCGGCTAGGTAAATGGTAAGGAAGCATAATCCACAAAGTGAATAGAGATGTCAGTTTTTTTCTTTTATAATACCTAATAGAAATAATAATAGTTAACACATAATGCCTACTATGTGCCAGGCATTATGCTAAATGCTTTACAAATATTATCTCAGTTGATCAACAGCCCTGGGAGGTAGGTGATTATCATTCCCATTTTATAGATCAGGACTGTACAACATACAGCCTGCCGAATGATTTTGGGCCTGTGAAAGATGTAGCATTGGCGCTGGGCACTCTCCTGTTTGTCACGTGACCCGCAACAACCAACCATTGACATTCTGTCTCTAGTCTAACCTATCTGTAGCCGAAGAAGTTTAGCCTGTTTTAATTTTGGCCCTTACCTACTGTTGTGCAGGTCTGTTATAGGTGAAGAAACTGAAGCAAACAGAGGTGGAGTGACTTTCCCAGGATAACACAGCTTATAAGTGTGTGAGGCCACGTTTGAGCTCCGATTGTCTTGATTCCAGGTCCAGTAGTTAATCTACAGTACTACCTAAGTGCCATTTTTTATGATAAATATACTCAAGTATATCTTTGAAAGATTTCCTTGTATACTCTTCATGTTATGTCAGTTGCAGTAGCTCACTATGTTTGCTGGTCATCAGTTGTTTTCATATTGTGACAAACCCATCTTATCTTGTTACTATATATTTCCTTGATGACAGCTATCACTCCTATTTTTCTTCCAATTTCCTCATTATTTATATGTTGCAAGCTTCTCATACTGACCATATTCCTCTCTATTGCTGTCTGTGTAATATTCATTTTTAAATCTTCAAAGATTGTTTCATTTTCTTTCTCACTACCATACAGCAATACTAGTAGAATGTTGATATTGAAAAGATACCGTGGTGCTTTGTTTCCATGGGAAGTTTAGGACCATCAAAAGAGCTTTTCTTCTCTTCCTATCAAATTCTACATCCAATACATTTTGTATCTGTATTGTGAATCTAATATATACATTCTGATTAACAAGTTCTATGAGGTTTCCATTTTTATGCATGCTATCATATGGGCAATAGACATTTCTCATTCACTCTTTTTTTTCTGAAAATGGTCCAGACAAACTCTTTTAAGTAGTTAAAGATCTTATCTAGGAAACACTGAAATATTCCATGGATGAATACAGTCCACATAATACCAACCACAAACAAGAATATCTTTAAAACCTCACCTTCCACTGAATAGTGTTATGATAACTTAAATGAGCATACATCTCTCTCCTCTATTTCACACCAGATATTTGTGATAAGAGAGTTGTGGAACAGTATTTTTTTCTGCTTTAATATCTTTCAAGGAATATTTAATGATTTTGATATATGAGTGGCAGACATTTTACTGGAAAAGAGACCTTAAGGCAATGTTTTATTCCACCAAATAAAATTATGCTTTTTTAAAATAATCAGCAAACCACAGGCACAAAGGGATCTTACATTCTCTTTTAGTTAATTGTAAAATGGTAAATATGCAGTTTATTACTGGATATTTCTTGTTAAATTCTGCTTGCTTTCTCCGAATATCCTCATTGAAGATTCCTCAATTTATGAATAGATGACTCTCATAAAGAGTTTACATAAGGGAATAAAATAGGCATACAAGTCAAAATACCTTGCATATGAATCCCTCAGGACTTTCGTAATTGTGTCTTCTCTAGAATGAATCTTCTTTTTAAACACTTGGTCTAATATGATCACTTTATCTATCTTCATTCTCTGTATTCTGACACATACACACTCGCATGTAAAAAATTTACACAATTGATCCTCGTTGTTTGTGGATTTCATATTTGTAAATTTGCCTAGTTGCTAGAATTTATTTGTAACCCCAAAATCAATATTCATGGCTTTTTTGTGGTCATTAATGGACAAGTGCACACCCAGCTGAAGTCAAGCAAGGTGATGCTCTGTCTTCTTCTTTCAGTTCTCATGCAGTAAACAAGTATCTTTTTCCACAGTTTATTTGGTGCTATTTTTTAAAATTCTTGTGCTTTCTGTTGGTGATTTTACTGTTTAGAATGGCTCACAAGCACAGTCCTGAAGTGCTGTCTAGTGTTGTTAAGCACAAGAAGGCTGTGATGGGAATTATGGAGAAAATATATGTGCTAGATAAGCTTCATTCAGGCATGAATTTTAGTGCTGTTGGTCATGTGTCTAAGGTTAATGTATCAACAATGCGGTAGAGCCAGAAAAAGGAAGAGGAAATTGACTGATGTGTAACTGAGTTCATTCTGAAAAATGCAAAAATAAATGTGATCAGAGGCTGGCAGGAACCTAACCCTGTATTTCCCCTAGGAACAATGGTTCGATATTCTCTTACTCAGCGTTCATGGCACCTTTATAGAACATAAGTACTATGAATGACAAGAACTGATGGTATAGCTTCCCATATGAAGGTAGCATAGACATTTTTGTATTGTTTTATTGCTTTAAATGGGAAATATTATGTGCATATCTGATACAATGTAGCAATATGGACATATAGATCTTTCAAGTGTAAATGAGGTCTTGGAGCAGAAAAGTTGGCTTTCTTATGGTTTTGAGGCATGAGAGCCCATAAAAGAGTTGAAGTGACTTGCAAGAGTAGAGGAGAAAAGTTTTGATAAAGTCTCTTCTAGCTCTAAATTTATGGCCTTATAATTAATTGAAGAACAGGATCTAGGACACCAGCTTTGTATAACATGACCCTGGTGAGGTGTTTATGAATTCAGCTACATGATGAGATGCTCGAAGTATAAATTAATATATAATTATATATTATATATAGTATAAGTATAATTTGGCTTTCCTCCTGCCCTAATTCTATGAGTGGCAGAAACTGTAGCTTATCTAAATTTTGTATCTCTTCTGCCCCGAGCAAGTCCTCTGTAGCCTAGTAGATTCTTAGAGGTATGCTGTTGGATTGAACTGAATTTTGAAATTCCCCTTTTCCTATTTTGCTGGATATATACCTCAAATTTTTATGCATAGAGTATTATTAGAAAGGGATACTTTGAACCAATAATACTTCAAAACATCCATTGTCCCTAGTGACAGAATCTATAGAACTTATTTCTTCTTCCTCTATCTACATGGGAGATAGGAAAAGTACTACTAAATGTTAAAACAGAAACAATCCCATCTGGGACCATATGGTCAGAGCAAGTTTAGCAAATAGGCAAGCTTATGCCACTTTAGTTTTTCTGTTGTTTCTCCTCCCAGTTATTTTACCATAATATTTTTAACCTTCCTCTGTCTCACTATAAGAGATGGAAGGGTTTTCACTCCTTCCCAAGATGGAAGTGCTAGGGAAATTTTAGTATTTATGTGTCAAGGGATGGGTTGGTGATAGATTACTAGTGCACAAAGGTTACTCTCCTAGCAGATCTAAGGATATTATATAACTATGTTATATTGGTCATGGGGTATGGAGTTTGACCCAGGCTGGGAATTAGCTAAAAGTAGAAATCAAAAGCAGTTATTGTTGTTTGTCCTTCATTCTCAAAGATTACCATGACATCAAGAATGTGATGCCATGACTTGCAAGTGAATTGGATTTAAGTGAGGGAAGGCTGTGCAAAGTCACCAGCCTCACTTTCTTTTCTGGAACCATATGGGTCCAGTGGCAAGATATAGATCAGAATGACTGGAGATGGCCCAGATGCAGTGGGAAACCTTGGCCTTTTCAAGCTAAGGTCTTTCCCAGGTCTCAGTTTGCCTGAGGCAACACCCATTCGGTGATTAAGGCAAGGTAAGAAGTGAGGCAAAGAATGGTCCCTTTTACCTAGTCAAAAAAAAAATCAATCTGGGAGGGAAATACCTTGAGAGTTTCCTGCCAAAAACAGAAACAGTTACTATTTACTTTCACTTTGAGCCTTTAGGGCCCAAACAATGACCATTTGAGGCTTGGGCTGGGACCTGTTCTTGGCCAATCAGTGAGAGCCAGAGTGGTTTGGATTCAAGGCACTATGCTTAATAAAGGAATCTACCTGTAAACCCCAAGATAACTTTTGAGGTTTCAGCCATCAAAATTTACATTCCTTTAGACAGAGAACATGCAGATGAGGGTGTGATACCCTAAGAGAATGGAGGAAGAGGACAAGAGGAAAGGAGAGAAGAAAAGATGAAAGGAGGGGAGGGGAGGGGAGGAGAGGAGAGGAGCTGCATTGCACAACTGGAATTGGCCATCTGGATCCCCAGTGGAGTAGCTTGTACTACTCACAGGTTGTTGTTTGTCCGTTGTTCTTAAAGCGGACCATCATATCAGGAAGGTGATTCCATGACTTATGAGTGAAGTGGATTTAAGTGAGAGAGAGCTATGCAAAGTCACCAGCCTCACTTCTGTTGTGCAGAGAATAAGAGTGAGCTGAGACCTGGGTTCAAGATAAATTTAGGTGTTGATTTATTGATTAAGCTTGTGACTACCTGGAGTATACACTGGAAGGAGGCAGGGTCTAATCGAGATACTTACAAGGCTTATAAAGGCAAAAAACCACAAAACCACAATTAGGGAGGGTGGCTAGCAGAAGCAATGATGTACAGAAGCAAAGAACAGCCATCGGTTAGATCCATAGCTCAGAGCTAATTTGGGAATATGGCTCAAGGGTACAGGGGTACAACTTTCTTGTGATGGGGTGTCCCTCCCAGGTCATGGTCAGCTTCCTAGAACAGGGTGGAGGGCACATGGTGGAGGAACATGAGGCAAAGGGCAGTGGAATTCCCCAGAACAGGCCGGGGTCATGTTCTGGGTGAAGGGTGGGGGACCTCTGTACCCCCTGCTTGGTCAGCTATGTTCTGGGTGGAGAGACCTAGCTTGGTCAGTGGAACAGTTGCACCATAACCCAGGGTGTGGGGACCCTATTTGGTAACAGGGTGGTCTCTCCTTAAGATGAACTTGTACCTTTACCCTGGGACTGATCCTTGTACATAATGCTGATAGTAAAGGAGAATATACAGAATGCTGATTCAGGAGAAACGGGGGTCAGGGAACTAGCCTTGGGCAATCTACCCAGAACTATGCATTAAGCTGTTTCAAGCCATTACAGGGTGTAGGACAGAGACAAAGACAAAAATATAAAGGGGATTAATGGTGGGCTTCAAATTTGGGCACAACACTTTCTCCTTCTCAAAGTCAGTAAAGTTCTGAAATTAATACAGGAAAAGGGCTAGGCAGGATAAGGTGGCCTAAGGTAGATCTGAAGTAGTAGTAGGTCTGAAGTCAGGAGGGGTCCATATAGAACAAAATGGATGGAGGTGTAGTAGGAAGGAGTTTGGAACACAGAGTGTTGGCTGTTAATAAAATCTGAGAATCACAGAATCATAGATTTTGAGGTTAAAGGCACTTAAACTCTTGAAATACACTGCTATTGGATTCAATATGGGTACCAGGATTTAGATTCAGCCTTCATCAAGTGCACTGTCTACCAATGGATCAGATAGAAATCATAGATCAAATGACAAAGCATTAATACAGAAATGCAAAACTAATAATAGAGAAATTAAAATAACAGAATCATTCCCAGCCTTACTATATGTGAATGGAAAAGTAACTCCGGCTAAAACTATGCCCTCTCTGCCCCTCCTCCCCAGGACTAGAGATTTTTTTTTAACTCACATGTGGAGGTGCAGAGGAGTTATATAGTAATCAAGAAATGATCAATCTGCCTCCTTCTCTGCCACTATTCATCTGTATAGAAGCAAACGGGGCCTCAGGATGAGCAGGCATTTTGTACTTTACTTTGTTTTATGGATTGCCTTGGCCAAATGATTCATCGCCAAGTAGTAAGTCTCCAAGTTATGAGGCAGTTAGATGAATAGAACACTGGAATTAGAATCAGGAAGACTTGGGTTCAAATCCAACTTCTAAAATTTACTAGCTATGTGATCTTGGTCAACTAATGACCTCTATCTGCTTCAGTTTCCTAATCTGTAAAATTGGGATAATAATAGGATTTATCTCACAGAGTTGTGTGGATAAAGTGAGATAATAGTTGTTAAATGGTTCACAAACTTTAAAGAAACATATGAATGCCAGTGATGGGGATGATGATAATGATGATGAGTCTTTTCACACTTAGCTAGGTTGTTCACTAGAAAGCAGATACTGTCACTGAAACGATACCTAAATCCTTTCCAGCACAGTGATCCTTCCACAACCTGCTCTCTGCTGGCTTAACCTTAAAGAACCCAACATCACCTCGATATCACCATCATACATCATGACAATGACTTTGTGGAGTTCGTAAACTACAAGGCTCTGCATAAATGTTACCTAGTAGCAATAGGTAGGGTGGAAGAGCAGATACTACTGGTAGAAGGCAGTCAATAAATGTTAATTGAATGGATGTATGAATATTAATAAAAGTTGATGGATTGAGTAGTACGGATTGGATAACAACATATGACAGTAGGGACCTGCAGTCTGGAAATTCAGGTGTACACATGTAAATATTGGTAAATATATTGTAAAATTCATCCCATGACATAGATTAGAAATGTCATCTAGTAGAAGGCAAAGAAGAGGAAAATAGAAATATAATAAATGTGAAACAGACAATGGATATTTGAAATTGACAGAAAAAGGTCAAGAATAGGAAAATTGGGAATTAGACAGAGCCAAGTAGCAGAGTAAAAGCAGGGACTTGCTTGAGCTCTCCCCCAAACCCTTCCAAACACCTTTAAAATGACTTGAAATAAATTCTAGAGCAGCAGAACCCACAAAATGACAGAGTGAAACAAATTCCCAGCCCAAGAAAACCTGGAAAGTCAACAGAAAATGTCTGTTGCGCCAGTCTGAGAGAGGAATGCTGTCCAGTGCAAAATATGCCACACAGACCTGGACCCAGCAAACCTGGAGCAGACCTCAGGGGACTGAATCATTGGCAGCTGTGGCAGTTTCCAGGTTTCTCAACCCATAAAGGCAAAAGGCAACTTAGAAGGTCAGTAGGAAAGGTGTGTTGGACCTGTGTGAAAGAGGAGTGTGGTCTGGCCCCAGTCCCAGGGTAGTGGCAGCAGTGGTAGCAGTGGCAGCAGCTACTTCCAGAGTTCTAAGCCCACAGAGGGTGGGAGGATGTAGTGGCTGATCATATGAGGTTTGCAGAGATCTCTGCTGGTGATAAGACAGGATTCTCTTGCTTTGCCCATGCTTGGATCTGGGTCACAGTCCTGGGTGGCAGTCCTGGGGTGAGGAGGAGAGTTGTTGTGGCAGAGCTTGTGGTTGTGGTAGAGAGGGAATCCTCCTCACCATTCCAAGGCATAAAAGACTGCTCTTGATTATTCACACACCAGAGCACAGGCCAGAAGAGGAGTAAACACCTCTCTTTTGATCATACCACCTTGGAAGTACTGAAAATTTACAGGTCCCCAGAAATATCTCTGAAAATAGCTTCACAACACTTATGAAGATTGAGACAGTATACCCTCCACATTGGAAGCAGAATCTTACCTTAACAGAGTTAAAAAGTTAAGCAACTGGCTGGGAAAATGAGCAAACAACAGAAAAAACTCAGACTATAGAATCTTACTTTGATGACAAAGAAGAGCAAAACATGCAACCAGAAGAAGACAACAAAGTCAAATCTCCTACATCCAAAGCCTGTAAGAAAAAAAAATATGAATTGGTCTCAGGCCATGGAACAGCTCAAAAAGGATTTTGAAAATTAAGTAAGGGAGAGGAAAAGTTGGAAAGAGAAAAGAGAGTGTGTAATGGCAACCGCACTGGCATACCCAGGATGGCTTCTAGTGCAGGTTCTTTTATCTCCTTTACTAAGGAAAGATAGCTGTTTCAGGAGTCAGCAATTTTTCAGTAATCAGAAAAATATAGAAAAGAGAAATAAAGACCAATAGACAGGGCTCTACTGCTTGAATAAAAACTTTACATCCACCACTTAATTGAAAGAGCCTTTACCTCCGAGGAGTCAGGGAGCTCTAAACATATGGCCACTCAGAGTCTTGACCAGGGAATCACAACATCTTTCTCATAATCAAGCCTCCAAAGCAAAAGCTCACCTCTTAGAATATATATTCTTTCAGCTAATAGGCTCAGTGCCTGATTAGAAATTTAAAAAAATATGGTGTAAGCCTTCCTACAAATAAGTAAGCTTCCCTTAATGGGGTCTACATGAAGCCTGTTGATGACAGGGAAGATCTTATTCCCTATTACCCTTACAGAGTGATGCAAGAAAATCATGAAAAATGAGTCAACAGCTAGTTAAAGGGGACCTAAAAATACTGGCAAAAGAGGTCCAAAAAGCCAATGAGGAGAAGAACACCTTAAGCAGCAGATTTGGCCAAATGCAAAATGAAGTCCAAAAGCTCACTGAAGAAAATAATTCCTTAAAAATTAGAATGGAGCAAATGGAAGCTCATGACTTTATGAGAAATCAAGAAAATATAAAAAAGTCAAAAGAATGAAAAATAGAAGACAATGTGAAATTCCTCATTGGAAAATCAACTGACCTGGAAAATAGATCCAGGAGAGAGAATTTTGAAATTATTGGAGTACGTGAAAGCTATGATCAAAACCAGAGACTAGGCATCATCTTTCAAGAAATTATCAAGGAAAACTACCCTGATATTCTAGAACCAGAGAGTAAAATAGAAATTGAAAGAATTCTTTGATCACCTCCTGAAAGAGAACTCAAAAGAAAAACTTCTAGGAATATTGTAGCCAAATTCCAGAGTGTTCAGATCAAGGAGAAAATATTACAAGCAGTCAGAAAAAAAAAAAACAATTCAAGTATTGTGGAAACAATCAGGATAACACAGGATTTAGCAGCTTCTACATTAAATGATCAGAGGGCTTGGAATATGATATTCCAGAGGTCAAAGGAACTGGGATTAAAACCAAGAATCACCTACCCATCAAAACTGAATCCTTCAGGGGAAAAATAGGATATTCAATGAAATAGAGGACTTTCAAGCATTCTTGATGTAAAGACCAGAGCTGAATAGAAAATTTGACTTTCAAATACAAGACTTAAGAGAAAGATGAGAAGGTGAACAGGAAAAAGAAATCATAAGGGACTTATTAAAGTGGAACTGTTTATATTCCTACAGGGAAAGATGATATTTGTTACTCATGAGAACTTTTTCAGTATTAGGGTAGTTGGAGGGAATAAGTGAACCTTACTATCATCAGATTTGACTTAAGGAGGGAATAACATGCACACTCAATTGGGTATGGAAATCTATCTTACCCTACAGGAAAAAAGGGAGGAAGGGGATAAGAGAGGTGGGGATGATAGAAGGGAGGACAGATTGGGGGAGGGGGTAATCAGAAGCAAACCCATTTGAGGAGGGACAGGGACAAAAAAGAGAATAGAATAAATGGGGGTGGGATAGGATAGAGGGAAATACAGTTAGTCTTTTAAAACATGACTATTATGGAAGTGCTTTGCAAGACTATAACCTATATTGAATTGCTTGCCTTCTCAATGAGGGTGATTGGTGAGGGAGGAAAGGAGAGAATTTGGAACTCAAAATTTTAAAAACAAAGGTAAAAAATGTTTTTTACATGAAACTGGGAAATAAGATACACAGGCAATGGAATCTATTTTTCCCTACACAAAAATAGAAAACTAGAAGGCAAGGTAATAAGAAAAGGGGTGTAAGGAGCCAAGATGATGCTGTGAAAGCAGGCACTTTCTGGAGTTCTCTTACAAATTCTGTTGGACACCTCTAAAAAAACCTGAATCTTACCAGATTTGAGAGAGTTAGAAGCCACTAATAGAGTGAGTGTGGCAGGAGTGCCTGGCACATGGAACTGCACCAGATCAAACCAAAGGGCGAGCAGCAGTGGAAACAAGCCAGCAAACTGGGCTGGGAGAGTGCTGGGCTTGTAAAACTAAACCATACCTAAGTGGCACCAGGAGCAGGTCCAAGGCTGAAGTGCTGGCTGGTGGCAATCCCCAGGGCTCTCAGCCCACTACAGGAGTCACTAAGAGCTATGGAAGACACTAGTGCAGAGCCTGTGGCTGCAGGAGCAGCTACTCCTGAGGTTTCCAGCCCAGTCTAAAGGTTTGAAATTCACCTTCTTGAACATAAAATGGCTCTCATCACTCCCTTCCTCACCCAGATAATACTCTCCTGGGAGAAACCCTGGAATTGAAGAGCCAGAAGTGAGCCTTCAGTAGCCTTTTGTCTTGGGAAGTTGGGGAGAGGGCCCTTCTTGGGGTGGCTGAAGGAGACTAGTGCAGGAAGAGAGGTGTCACAGCAGGCCCCCCTTCAGAAGAATAGCTGGAGTTCTGAGCCCTAGGGGTTGGAGACAGCAAGTATGAACACCAGGACCCCAGATGTGCCTTCACACAGCCAGGGGAAGGGGCAGATAATAGCACCAAAAACTGCTGAGACCACCTATGCTGTAGCACAGCCCTAGGGGAAGAGGAGACTTCCAGCAGTCGGACCACCCCTCCACCATGCCTCACAAAACCAGAGGCCACAGCACACAAAGCCAGTAACCAGGCCCACAGTTCCCAACACAAGAAGCTTGGTACAGAGCCCCCTGAGCCCCAGAAGCAGAGATGCACTTTAAAAGCCAGGAAAATGACAAACATAATGAAGAAGCAATCCAGAAAGCCAAGGACTTTTTATTCTTATTATGGAGACGGGGAAAATCAAAATACCAATTCAAAAGAGGGCAGCATTGACATTAATACTCACATTAGAAACCTCAAAAGGGAATGTGAACTGGTCTCCAGCCCAAAAAGCATTCCTGGAAGAGATCAAGGAGGATTTTAAAAACCAAATTAGAGAAGCAAAAGAAAAAACAATTTAAAAAATCACTGATGAGAACAAATCTTTAAAAAGTAAAATTGGCCAAATGGTTAAGGAGGTTCAGAATCTAATTGGAAAGAATGACTCCTTGAAAAGTAAAATTAACTAAATGGAAAAGTTGGTATAAAAGCTAAATGAAGAAACCAATACATTAAAAATTAGAATTGGGCAAGTTGAAGCTAATACTCTATAAAGCATCAAGAATCAGTCAAATAAAATCTAAAGAATAAAAGAAAATAGAAGAAAACATGAAATACCTGATTATAAAAACAAATGACCTGGAAAATAGATCCAGGAGAGATAATCTAGGAATTATCAATCTACCAGAAACACATGATGAAAAAAAGAGCCTGGACAGCATCTTCCAAGAAATCATCAAGGAAAAGACCCTGAGGTCCTAGAACAAGAGGGTTAAATAGTCATCAAAAAATCCACTAATCACCCCCTGAAAGAGATCCCTCTATACTCTGATAAGTATGGAAATCAAACTTGTCCTATAGGTAGTAGGAAGGGAAAGGGGAAAGAAAAGGGGGGGGGTAAGGAGGGAGGGAAGAAGTAGCCAAGGGAAAAGGGCAAGATAGGGGAGGAGTGTCAATTGGGGGAAAAATTGAGGAAGGTGATGGTGAAAAGCAAAACACTTTTGAGGACTGGAAGGGAGAAGGAAGAAATAAAAGCATAAATGCAGGTGGAATAGGGTGGGAAAAATACACAGATAGTAATCATAACTGTGAATGTGAATGGGATGAACTCTCCCATAAAACAGAGGTCAATAGCAGAATGGATTAAAAACCATAATCCTACAATATGTTGTTTACAAGAAATACCTTTGAAACAGAAAGATACATGCAGGGTAAAGGTAAAAGGCTAGAGTAGAATATATTATGCTTCAGCTGAAGTAAAAAAAAAAAGCAGGAGTAGCAATCCTAATCTCAGACAAAGCAAAAGCAAAGATAGAGCTAATGAAAAGAGATAAGGAAGGAAATTATATCTTGCTAAAAGTCACCATAGAGAATGAAGGAATATCATTACCTAACATATATGCACCAAGTGGTATAGCATAAAAATACTTAGAAGAGAAGTTAAGGGAGTTGCAGGAAGAAATAGACAGCAAAGTATACTAGTGGGGGACCTCAACCTCCCCTTCTCTGAACTTGATAAATCTAACCTCAAAGTAAACAAGAAACAAGTTAAGGAGGTGAATAGAATTTTAGAAAAGTTAGATATAGTAGACCTCTGGAGAACACTGAATGGAGATAAAAAGGAATATACCTTTTTCTCAGCTGTACGTGGCACATACACAAAAAGTGACCATGTACTAGGGCATAAAAACCTCATAATCCAGTGCAGAAAGGCAGAAATCATCAATGTATCCTTTTCAGATCCTGATGCAATAAAAATTATTTGTAATGAAGGGCCATGGAAAGACAGACAGAGAATTAATTGGAAACTAAATAATCTAATCCTAAATAATGAATGGGTCAAACAACAAATCTTAGAAACAATTAATAATTTCACTGAAGAGAATGACAATAATGAGACAAGATAACAAAAGTTATGGGATGCCACAAAAGCAGTTCTTAGGGGAAGCTTTATATAACTAAGTGCTTACATGAATAAAGTAGAGAAAAAGGAGATCAATGAATTGGACATGCAACTGAAAAAGCTAGATAAAGAACAAATGGAAAATTCCCAATTAAATACCAAATTAGAAATGCTGAAAACCAAAGGAGAGATTAATAAAATTTAAAGTGAGAAAACTATGAACTAGTAAATAAAGCTAAGACCTGGTTTTATGAAAAAAAAAAAACAATACAATTGATAAACCTTTGGTCAATTTGATTAGAAAAAGAAAGAAGAAAACCAAATTACTAGTATCAAAAAGGAAAAGGGTGAATTCACCTCCAATGAAGAGGAAATTAAAGAATAATTAGGAATTATCTTGCCCAATTGTATGCCCATAAATTTGACAATCTTATGGAAATGGATGAATATTTATAAAAATATAAATTGCCCAGATTAATAGAAGAGGAAGTAAAATACCTAAATGACCCCATCCCGGAAAAAGAAATTGAACAAGCCATCAATGAACTCTCTAGGAAATAATCTCTAGGGCCAGATGGATTTACATGTGAATTGTATCAAATATTTAAAGAACAATTAATTCACATACTTTATAGACTATTTGGGAAAATCGGTGAGGAAGGAGTCCCACCAAATTCTTTTTATGACACAAATACGGTACTAATACCTAAACTAGGAAGAGTCAAAAAAGAGAAAGAAAATTATAGACCTATTTCCCTAATGAATATTGATGCAAAATTTTTTTTAAAAAATTGCAGCAACTTATCATGAGAATAATACACTATGACCAGGTAGGATTTATTCCAGGAATGTAATGATGGTTCAATATTAGGAAAATTATCAGCATAATTGATCATATCAACAAAAAATAGCAGAAACAATATGATTATCTCAATAGAAGCAGAAAAAGCTTTTGACCAAATGCAACGCCTATTAAAAACACTAGGAAGCATAGGAATAGACAGAGTCTTCTTTAAAATTATAACTAGCATCTGCCTAAAAACCATCGGCAAGCATTATATGTAATGGGGATAAGTTTGATGCATTCCCAATTAGATTGGGGGTGAAACAAATATGTCCATTATCACCCCTATTATTCAATTTCATACTAGAAATGTTAGCTTCAGCAATGAGAGAAGAAAGAGCAATTGAAGGAATTAGAACAGGCAAAGAAGAAATTAAGTTATCACTTTTTGCAGATGATATGATGATTTAGTTAGAGAATCAAGTTAAAAAACTACTTTAAATAATAAGTAACTTTAGCAAAGTTGCAGGATATTAAATAAATTCACATAAATCCTTGGCATTCCTATATATTACTAACAAAGTCCAACAGCAAGAGATAGAAAGAGAAATTCCATTTCAAGTGATTTTAGGCAATACAAAATATTTGGGAGTCTACCTGCCAAGACAAACCCAGGACCTATCTGAACACAATTACAAAACATTTTTCACACAAAATAAAGTCAGATCTAAATAAATGGAAAAAAAATATCAGTTGCTTGTGGTTAGTCCAAGCTAAAATAATAAAAAAATGACAATTTTACATAAATTAACTTAGTTATTCAGTGTCATACCAATCAAACTACCAAAAACTATTTTACAGAGCTGGATAAAATTATAACAAAATTCTTCAGGAAGAACACAAAGTACTGATTATCAAGGGAATTAATGAAAGGAAATGCTAGGGAAGGTGGCCTAGCCATACCAGATATAAAAATGTATTATAAAGCAGCAGTCATCAAAACTACTTGGTATTGGCTAAGAAAAAGGGTGGTGGATCAGTGAAATAGGTTATGTACACAAGACACAGTAGTCAATAACTATAGCAATCTACTCTTTGATAAATCCAAAGAATCCAGCTTCTGGGTTAAGAGTTCACTATTTCACAAAAAACTACTAGGAAAATTGGAAAATAGTATGGCAGATTTAGGAATAAAGGCTGATACTATAAGCAAGGAATAGTTTACCTGTCAGGTTTATGGGAAAGGAAAGAAGTCATACCAAGCAAGAGATAGAGAGCATTACAAAATGCAAAATGGATAATTTTGATTATGTCAAACTGAAAAGTTTTTGTACAAACAAAGCCAACGCAACCAAGATTAGGAGGGAAGCAGAAAATTGGGAGAGTATCTTTACAACCAGTGTCTCTGATAAAGGCCTCATATTTAAAATATATAAGAAACTGAATCAAATTTATAGGAAAACAAGTCATTCCCCAATTGAGAAATGGTCAATGGATATGAACAGGCAGTTTTCAGAGGAAGAAATTAAAGATATCTATAGTCATATGAAAAAATGCTCTAAATCTCTATTGATTAGAGCAATGCAAATCAAAACAACTCTTAGGTACCACATCTCTCTTGTCAGATTGGCTAAAATGACAAAACAGGAAAATGATAAATGCTGGAGAGGATGTGGGAAAATTGGAATACATTGCTGGTGGAGTTGTGAACTGATCCAGCCTTTCTAGAGAGCAATTTGGAACTATGTCTAAAGAGCTATAAAAATGTTCATACCCTTTGACCCAACAATACCACTTCTAGGGTTGTATCCCAAAGAGATCACACAAGTGGGAAAAGGACTCATATGTACAAAAATATTTTTAGCATCTCTTTTTGTAGTAACAAAGAATTGTAAATCAAGGAGATCCCCATCAATTGAGGAATAGCTGAACAAGTTGTGGTATATGAACGTAATGGAATACTATTGTGCTATAAGAAATGGAGATGATATGGACGTCATAACAACATGGAAAAACCTACATGATATAGTGCTGAGTGAGCACAGCAGAACCAGGAGAACATTATACACAACCACAGATATATGGATTCTGTGATGACTAACCCTGATACACTTTGCTCTTTTCAGCAATACAGGGTGCAAAGACAACTCCAAAGGACTCATGATGGAGAGAGCTATCTACATCCAGAGATAGAACTATGAAGTATGAATGCAGATTGAGGCATGCTGTTTGCTCTCCATTTTTTTCCCTTTATGTTTTTTCTCTTTTGTTTGTTTTTGGTTTTGTTTTTTCCTTCTCCTGAATCATTCCATTGGTCGTAATTCTTCTTTACAATTTGACTATTGTGTAAATAAGTTCAATGTGAAGTTATATGTAGAAGATACATCGGATTCCATGCCATCTTGGAGAGGGAGTGGGGGAGGGGGGAAGAAAATCTGGAACTCAAAATTATGTGGAACTGAGCATTGTAAACTAAAAATAGAAAAATCTTAATTATAAAAAAATAAAATAAATGCAGCAAAGATAAAAAAAATAAAATTAAATAAAATATATGTCTTATTTTATACATATATTGTATCACTTCTCTGCCAAGAGACTTCATCATCAGTCTTCTGAAGTCATGATTGGTCAATGCATTGATCAGAGTTCTTAAGACTTTCAGGCCACATTATTGTGATCATCCCATGAATTTTTCCTTTGGTTATAAGTGATTCTTAGTAAAAAGTCCAGATTCCTTTGTCTCTGAAAAATTAAACCCTTGGTATAAGTGAATGTGGTTCAACAGTCTTTATATTTTTTGATAGGTGGTTTTTGTGTTTCAAAATGCAACATAGCATTAGAAAATTGATGGGAAATAATTGACAGACCACAAAGATGCAGAAGAATTATATTATTTCTTTCAGAAACTCACTTGTGAACATTGGCTCATTTCCTGTACAATTCTATAATATAATGAAACAAACTTGTCAACTTTCACCCTATTAGATGCTGGTATATCAAGTATCTCCAGTTTTATGCATGATACAGACTTGTTAGTTATTGCATTTATTAATTCAGCATACTCACAGAAAAGACAATCTTTGACGATTAGAAAATTCCATCATCCCAGAACTTTCAGTGGTGTCACACATTTGCTTGCTTATAGAGTGAAAGGTAATGCAAGGATAGGCAAAGCCCTTTTTTCCCTTATTGACATCTCTATTTTCAGTGAAAAATAATTCCAGAAACATAGATTTATATGAAGATAGAAAAGCTATTCTCTTGCTATCCAATTGTAGAGCTCCCCTTGTAGAATCGAGGTCAGTCCTTCTTGACTTTCAGTATAACCTAGTCTCATTGATTCAACCTATGGACTAGGGCAAGAACGGGGAACCTGTAGCCTCAAAGATGGTTTGAATTCAGTCAATGGGCTGTACTCGAGAACCTAGAGAGTCACATGTGGCCTTGATGCTATAGGTTTCCTACCCCTGGACTAGGATGCTACTCAGAATCAAAATAAATTTCACGAAAAAAGGTGATATAGCCGGAAGGCATAGTTCATAGGACTATTCTTTCATTATATTAAAGATGGAATAATTATTGTTTATATTTGGAATTCTGTTAAAAGTAAAACATTAAGGAAGTCTTGGAGTCCAGTGCTCCAGTTTTCCATTTTTCAGAAGCATCATCTCTCTATTTTTCTTTTTTTCTGATGAGGGATTATTTATAGATTTCTGGGTATGACCTCTCCAGCACACCCTAGCACATATTGTTGAAACTCTGATACCTGCATTGACCTTTCATCAGTATGAGTTCAGTACAAGAGAGAAAAAGGGCTGATGAAGGAAAAAAACATTCTACTGGTGTCTGTGCCTATGTTAGTTACATAAGACTTAATGCTTTCATTGGTATATTGTCCTGACAAAAGATTGGGGTGACAACTAGTCAAGTAGAAGTTTGTTTGAATTGTAATGTTAGCACTTGGGAAGAGAGTACTCAGGTCTTTAATGTTGATACAAAATAGAATGTATTCAGAAGAAGGTAGCTGGGATCTTTGAGATTCTTAAAGCTATGTCTTTTAGAATCAATTGAAGACAGGTGTAATGTTAATCCCTAGAGTTTAAACAGCTCTAGGCTAAATAGATTGATGGGGCATCTGGGCAGCACAGAGTGCCAGGCCTAAAGTCAGGAAGTCTCATCATCCTGGGTTCAAATTTGGTCTCAGACATGTATGAACTGCATGAAACTGGGCAGATCAGTTGAGCCTGTTTGCCTCACTTTCCTCATCTGTAAAATGAGGTGGAGAAGGAAATGGCCAACCACTTCCAAGAAAATCCCAAATTGAGTTACAGAGACTTGGCCATAACTAAACTGGCTGAACAACAACAAATAGATTCAGTTGAACAGCATACAACATTCCAGATTCTGTGTATACATTAATTATTATTATTGTTATAATTTTGCTATTAACTATCATAGACAAGTCACTACATCTCTCTAGTCTTCATTTTTATCATCTGTAAAATAAGGGGGCAATTCTAGATTGCCTCTGAGGCCTCTTGCAGTTCTAACTCCTTTGTTTTTTCAAAGGTTTTCTTTTGGAAGCGTGATTGATTTGTTTTATATTATTCCAGAGAGGGTAACAGAGTCAATTGGCAGAAGTTTTGAGAAATTAGATTTGATTTTTTTATATAAGAAAAACCTTTTTTACAACTCTTTCAAAGTTGAATTGGTTCAGAGTAGATGGACTTATTGGAGATGTCATAAAAGGAAGTTATGCATTGGTCAAAGGGTAAGAATAGATCATTCCCCAACTACCTTCCAACTCTGAGAAATATTTTAAATAATTAATTTTCAGAAAAATATTTATATTACAATTCAATAAACATTTTCTAAGTACTTATTGTTTGCAATATACTGCACTAAATTCCAGGGTAATCACTGAAGTACACATCCAGAACTGCAGGATTATTTATAAAGGAGATCTTTGGATGGTCTCAGAAACAGAATGTCTTCAGGATAAGAAAAAAGAATTTGCATCAATATTATGTCTGCTGAGGAACAATTTTTGGTAAAGAGAAGCCAGAACTGTCATTTCACCGTCTACTTTGTAGAGTGTCCCACCTTACTCCATGCTGACTTCCTTAGCTTCAAAACACTATCTTGAACATTATTTCCACTTCTGATCTCATCCTTTGGTTCAGGTATTCCAGGGAACTCTTGACTGACTGGGAGCAGCCTCTGCTTCACCCTCTCACATTCCCTTTTTCTCCAATGAAGGCCCTTCCCTCCAAGAGTGTTGATTGTCCTTGATTATTACAACACATTACTTCTATTATTCTAGTATTGGGCAGGAGTTTGACAACCTATGCACTTGATTTTGGCCTAAAGATAGTCCTGTTTGCCTCTTAAGTCTGTCCTCTTCATTTATATCTGACCCAATTCTTTCAAATATTTCAACTAGTCATGGTCCTTCACTACTGCAATTATTAGCACTGCACTCTGGCCCATTCAGAATAAGTCATCTTGGGGGACCTAAAGGAAGAATATTGGTCAGCCTCTGGACCCACAAATAGTCAGACTTTGATGGAAAGTACAACTTTTTTTCAAAAAGAGTGCATAAAGCATTTAATGTGTGCCATAAAAAGGTCAAAAAAGCTTTTGTTACTTAAAAAGTTAAATTTCACTTATGCAGAAATTGACTTGCATGAAATATCTCTTTCTTGAAGGGTAGAAGACAAATGTGGCTTTATTGTTTGGGGGAAAGCAAATAATTAGATTAATGGTCTTAAATGTTAGTAAATCATCTTAATGAGAAATGTCAGAGAAAAAAGTCTACATCCTATGTCTAAGAAAGCTCAATGTATAAAGGTCTACACTTATGATACAGATAATTGTGATGATTATGTACATTAAAAGAGGATTTTCTACAAGATTACATAGATAAATTCCTTTTTTAATTTTAAATTCCATTTAAAGATACTTTGATTAACAAAATTTCAATTTACACATATTTTCAGGTTTGAAGAAAGTGAACCCTCACCAAATTTTTCATTCTGGCCATCCTCATAAACCTCCCAAGTAGGGTTTAATAACCTAGAATCCTTGAGTTTGTTTTTCTTAAGTATATTTTTATGTCTATCATTCAATATAATTGGTTCCCTCTTAATCTGATGTATTGTATGAATTTAAAAACATTTTGAGAAGGGATCCATAGTTTTCACCAGACCTGCAAAGAAGACCATGACACCAAAAAGATCAAGAACACCCAGTGTGAGGTAACTTGTGTTTGGATAGAACATGGTATTTTTGATTTTGATCTCCACATCACAATGAAAATGAGAAAGAAAAGGAAACTTTAATGAAGGCAAAGTAGACATAATACGCATTTTCCAATATTGCTTGTGAATCTCTTGTTGAGGAAGTGCTATGTCATTTGGCTTTGTTTATTCTTTCTTATGAAATGTTGAGGAAATAAGAAAAGCAATTTTTTTGCCATTAAATAGGGTACATTCAAGGCTAATTGATAAACAAAATCTGCATGAAGCAAATCCCTGAACATAAAGACAGGAAAAAGTTCATTCTTGTCCTCATTGTTTGTGTGTGTGTGTGCGTGTGTGTGTGTGTGTGTGTGTGTGCGAGAGAGAGAGAGAGACAAAGAGAGAGGAGGGAGAGGAGAGAGAGAGAGACAGAGAGACAGAGAGAGACAGAGAGAGCAGAGAGAGACAGAGAGAGAGAGACAGAGAGAGACAGAGACAGAGAGAGAGACAGAGAGAAAGAGACAGAGAGAGAGAGAAGAGAGAGAGAGTGCATGAGAGAGAGAGAAAAGAGAGAGAGAGTGCATGAGAGACAGAGAGAGGAGAGAGAGAGACAGAGACAGAGACAGAGACAGAGACAGAGACAGAGATAGACAGAAAGCTGGGTATTGTTTGGCAAGAGATTTTTAGAGAGCTCCTATATAGTTGCTCTTTGAACGCTGGTAAATCCCAAATGACTTACCAAAGACCTGACTTCTATGTTGCGGCTTCTCTCCCAACAGAAAAGGTCTGTGGTTTTTCTAGCAAAAATTTTTATAGAGAATAAGTCTGAGTTAATCAATTCACAGCCAGAATAATGCAACATAAAAGAGAATGTGTGGTTTCAGATGTCCCTGATGAAGGATAGCATGATAAACAGTGGCATCATATAGAAAATAAATATGACTGAAAGTCTTTGTTTCTGATGAAAAGGATTTTTTCCCCACTTATTTGTTATATTGTGATATACTGGGGAGGGAATTGAAACATAATATTGAATTAAGGATATTGAAATATTAAAAATGAACTGATAATTTCCATTCAGAAACATGTATGCTAAATTTGATCAGAAAACAGTCCTTTTTTTTCTTGGAAGCTTCTTTGTATTTCTCAACTTGTGACTAAAGAAATGTCTGGAAATATGGACATTGAAGCTTGCTGAGGTTCCTTCAAGTGCATATTTAAATGAATTCTGAATGACCTGTAATAGCAATGTTCTGGTTTTTGTCTAATCTCTACTTCATATCTTGTTGTAGTGAATTAATCATCTGAGCATGGTGGGGTGAAGGAATAACTTGTTTGGGTAACCCAGAGAAAGGAAATACGTAGTCAATGGGTTATTTTTTTTCATGGTGTTGAAATTTGAGGAATGTGTGTAAGTCCACATTTGCTTCATTACTCCAAGGAAGAGGAGGCCTAGAACATAAATAGAACTGAAGAAAGTCACCAGCCATATGGTCCTTCTCTGAGTCACTGCTCATGTATCCCTTTTCAGATCTTCTCTGGACACCCACAGAGAAGAACTGGTTTGTCAGCTGGTAAACAGGAACAGTGGCTCTGTTGGGGAGAGAGATGAATTCACTTGTAGGTTAACAAAAATGCCACTTGTTGGCTGGAATCAACTAATGGAATGTCAGGGCTGGAAAAAAGAGGCAATATAGTATAGTGAAAAAAGAGAACTGGATTTGGAATCAGGAAACCCTTCCCTGGGTCTCAATTTCCTCTTCCGTAAAATGAGACTGCTGGACTAGATCTTCTCTAAGATCTCTTTCAGTTCCCAGTCCCATGATCCTATGACTTCATGAGCCTTCTAGAGCAGAGTTGTCAAGCATGTAGTCCACAGGACATGTGCAGTTTCCAACACTCTCAAGTGTGGTCTGAACCAGATCAAAATATGATTTTCAAAAATTAAAAAATAATTTAAGAATAAATATTAAAATGTGGTTTTCTAAATTAATATGCTGCCTACAGAGATCCTTATGTGTGGTTTGATGGCCCCCATTTCTTTTTGATTTTTGCATCACTGATCTAGACCAACTTGTACCTAAGCAGGAATCCTTTTTACAATATATCTAACAAACACTCATTCAACTTCTTCCTGAAGATCTCCTGTGATGGGTAATTCATTACCTCCTGAGACAGCCTATTTTGCTTTTGAGCAGATCTGCTTCTTGGGATTATTTCCATGTGTCAAGTGGAAATCTACCTCTCTGCCAGCCAACACCTTCTGTTCTTCTGAAATGAAGAACATTTCTATTCCTCTTTTCCATAAGAAATAAATTCACATAGTTGATGACAATGTTTTAGCATAGTTCCTGGCATATAGTAGATAATAAATGCTAATTGCCTACCTGACCAACAATTAACATGTACTAGTTAAACCTTCTTTTCTCCAGATTAAAAACCCATTTCTTTTAACTTGTCACCTTACCACAGAGAGGCAATAGTACAGTGGAAAGAAGGCTGGACTTGGAGTCAGAGGGTCTGGGTCAAATCCCATTTCTGGCACTTGCTATCTTTGGGCAATTCCCTTAATCTCTTTGGCATTCAGTGTCCTCATCCGTTCATAAATACACACACACACACACACACACAAACAAAAAAAACTTTACATGTATGTATATGTTAAATAATATACATAACATATATGTATAAAGTGTACACATGTGTATATATGCATAATCATGGGTGTAAATGATCATATATGATATATTTACATATATGATATACAATAAATACACATGTACATATAATATATATATATATAAACTATATCTATATATTTCTATACCTGTGTCTATATCTCTCTGTCTATCTATCCATCCATCTATCATCTATCTGTATTCTGGACTTAAACATCAAATAAAGTAGGCATTTCCGTAGTATAAAAGAAAAAGAAGCTTATACATGTTTTATTACATGTTCTATTCTGACACAACAAAGCCATTTGAGTCCTAAGTGTGCAATAGAGTGGCTGCAGTAGAATGGTAGCAGTATAACAATACATGATGATGATACCTTCCTATGGCATTCTATTGTCTCCAAAAATGTGTTCAGTAAACCCTGGGAGAGGAACTCCTTACAAAGGGTAGTTTTATTCCATCAAGTCTAAAGCATTCTTGAGGGCCAGTCAGGAAAGCTCCTATGTACTCCTCAAATGTGTTCCTCTCTTTCAGATGAGCACCTATTCATGTATTTTTATTCTCTATTATAGACAGCTTGCTGTCTTTTCAAATTATATAATAAATTCAATCTATAGTTTCCAAAGTTCCCTGCTTTGTCTGGGCTTCTTTCTGGATTCCCTTCTGTTCTCTTCTTTGAATTAAAAAAAAAAACTATTCAATGTGCTTTTCTTTTTTTGCTACCCAATCTCTACTTCCTTTTAAAAGAAAAATAAAGTGCTTGTAACAAATGAACATAATCAAGCAAAACAACCCCCCATGTTGGCCATATCCAAAGATGCATTTCTTCTTCTACATTCTAAGTCCATTCCTTCCTTCTCAGGTGGTGGGTATAAAGCTTCATCATTAGGCCTCTGGTACCTCAGTTGGTCATTGCATTGATCAGAAGTCTGACAGGAATCCACTAAAAATCCTGACAGTAACCCCAACAATTTGTATAACGTCACTCAAGTTGCAGAAAGTCTGAAAGAATTGTATACCGACTAGGCGAACAGCTTCCCTTTCTGAAATCCAGGTCTGTTATATGTTGTTATTGTTGTTTAGTAGTTCAGTTGTATCTGACTCTTCATGTCCCCATGGATTCCAGACTTTTCTTTCACTATCTTCTGAAGTCTATCCAAACTCATGTTCACTCCTTCCATGACACTATCCATCTCATGCTCTACTGTCTCCTTTTCCTTTTGCCTTCAATCTATCCCAGAATCTGGGTCTCTTTCAATGAATCTCATCTTCTCATTATATGCCCAATGTATTTAAATTTCTTTTTAAAAATGTTTTAAAAAATTTTTGGAGGGGGGAAGGCACAGCAATTGGGGTTAAGTGATTTGCCCAACGTCACACAGCTAGTGAATGTGTCAAGTGTCTGAGGCCAGATTTGAACTCAAGTGCTCCTGACTTCAGGGCCAGTGCTCTACTCACTGCTCCACCTAGCTGCCCCAATGTATTTAAATTTCAGCATCATTATTTGACCTCCCAGTGAGGAGGAGTCTGAATTAATTTCTTCAAGTATTGACTTATTTGATCTACTTGTTGTTCAAGGTACTCTCAAAAGTCTTTGTTTTAACAACCCAGCTAGTAGCTTCTGTGGGAGCGAAAGATCCCCACCCCCCACAGTCAGCACCCAGGAGGCTGCCAGCACCCAGTAGGATGCCGGGACGCCAGGAAAACACAGGTTCTTTTTATCTGCTTAAACAAGGAAAGCACAGTGAAGGGGTTGATCAGCTTACTTTAATCCAGCATTCAGTTAGCATACAGATAACATTCATTTAGTTCAGGGGAAAACGCCAGCATTCAGTTAGCATTCAGTTAGTTCAGGGGAGCAAAGAGACAAGCATCAAGAGATAGACATTCACTTACTTCAGGGGAAAAAACCAGCACCCTGAGGTTCAGAACATTCATTTAGTTCAGGGGAAAAGAACCAGCATTCTGAACCTCAAAACCAAAATACAAACAAATTACAAATATCAACAGACAGACCCAATACAATTCATAGTTACCAACATCTGGGCTCAGCCCGAGAGCAAGGGCTGGCCCAGAGTTAAGCTCCCCATCGCTGCTGCGCCAACCGGAAAAGGAAAGAGAGCTCTTCAAGCTGTCCTCTCCCCTCTTATAGAGTTTTTGACATCATCAAGCACTGCCTGAATGACCAGGGCCAATTGGTTCTTGAGTTGACCCCTCCCCCTAGCATAGACTAGGTTAACACCCAATAGGGCATGGCTCTGGAGTCAGCACCTCCCCTTAGCCAGCCCCATGACTCATCACACAGGAAGTTCTCTGTTCCCAGGTCTCTAGGCTTCCTGCCCCAGAAGAGGAGCACCAGGCCCAGAACCCAATGAGATAAACTGAGCCACCCAAAGAAAACAAAGGCCATTCTGGCTATAGTCTTCTCCAGCACCACAAATTGAAAATGTCAGTTCTGAGGCACTCAGCTTTTCTTATAGTCCAACTCTCAAAGCTATACATTGCTGCTGGAAAAACCACAGCTTTGACTATGTGAACGTGTGTTGATAAGGTGATGTCTCTGACTTTTAGTATGCTGTCCAGATTTGCCATAGCTTTCTTTCCAAACAGCAAGCCTTTTAATTTTGTGGCTGTATGTTTCATCTACAGTCATCTTTGAGCCCAATAATATAAAATATGATGGCTTCCATTTCTTCTCCTTCTTTCCAGGATCAGTTACCAATATCTTATTGTTGGTGTTTTGTTGTGGTTTTTGGATATTAAACTTAAAACCAGCTTTTGCATTCTCCTCTTTTACCCTAATCTAGAGGCTTCTTAATTCTTCTTCAGTTTCTGCCATCAGATTGGTATTGTGACATATCTGAGATTATTTAGATTTCTCCCAGCAACCTTACTTTCGATTGATCCAGCCTGGAATTTCACATGATATTCTCTTTATATAAGTTAAATAAATAAGGTGACAATATACAGCTATGTTGTACTGTTTTCCCAATCTTTAACCAATTTGTTGTTCTAAGTTCAGTTCTAATTGTTGCTCCTTGGCCAGCATACAGGTTCCTCAAGAATCATCTCTTTGAGGACTTGTAACATTTTGTTGTGATCCAAACAGTCAAAGGCAATAGTGTAGTCAATGAAGCAGAAGATTTTTTTTAACTCCCTTGCTTTCTCCATAATCCAGAGGATATTGGCAATTTGGTCTCTAGTTCTTCTGCCTCTTTGAAAACCAGACTGTGTTTCTAGTCATTCTTGGCTCACATATTACTGATGCTTAGCTTGCAGAATCTTAAGCATAAGTTTGCTGACATGTGAAATGAGTGCAATTCTTTGGTAACTGAAAATTCTTTGGCAATGCCCTTCTTTAGGATTGGGGCATAAGCCATTCTCCCTCCCCCCAATTCAATAGCCACTTGAGAGAAAAGACTGTTAATAACCAATCCTTGTGAAGGACAGGACTAACAATGAGATATTCTCCTCAATCTTGGACCAGACCCCATCCAACTGGGGAAACTTATTTATTTCCGATTAATGGCTAGAGACATTATAATCTAGGTGAATTCTAGTCCATTGTGTTCCATTCAGGAAGGACTGGGTGGGAAATAGATCTTATTGTCTTGATTGCCCAAGGCAGGGGTGGTTTGGGTAGACAGTCTCTTTGTCTAAGAGTGACATGATCAGAGTAATATTCCTGCAGCCCCTCATTAGAATAAGCCCAACTCTCATTATAATATTCATTCTCACATTGCTTTGATTAGCAAGCTATCTTGCCAGAACTCTATTAGTTTCTGCCCTTCTTCATTTTGTACTCCAAGGCAAAACTTCCCTGTTATTTCAATTATCTTTTGATTTCCTGCTTCAGCACTCCAATTGCCTATGATCAATGTGACATCTCTTTTTTTTGGTGTTATTTCTAAAAGATGTTGCAGGTCTTCATAGAAATGATCAACTTTGGCTTTTTTGGCATAAGTGGTTGCATTGTAGCTTTGTATTACTGTGACGTTGAACAGTAGCCTTGGATTCTAACAGATCATTCTATCATTTTTGAGATTATATGGCACTATTGCTTTTCTCATCTTTTCATTGATTGTAAGGGCTACTCTTTTTTCTATGGGATTTTTGCTCATAGTAGTATATACAGTGATCACCTGAATTAAATCCACCCATTTAAGTTCATGGTCACCCAAGATGTCAATGTTTATTTGATCACATCCAGCTCACTTTGATTCATAGATCTTACATGCCAAGTTCCTATGCAGTATTGATCTTAAAGCATTAAACATCAGATTTTCCCTTTGCCACCAGATGCATATGTAGTTGAACTTCCTTTCCGCATTGGCCCAGTTACTTCACTAGTACTGGAGCTGCTTGTAGTTGTCCTCCACTCTTCCCCTGTAGCATGTTGGATACCTTTTGACCTGAGGGACTCATCTTCCAGTGTCATATCTTTTATCTTTTTAATACTGTCCATCGGGTTTTCTTGTCAAAGATACTGCGGTGGTTTGCTAGTTCCTTCTCTAATGGATCACTTTTTGTCAGAACTCTCTACTATGACCTGTCCATCTTGGGTAACCATGACTGGCATAGCTCATAGTTTCATTCAGAGATGCAAGCCCCTCTGCCATGTAAAACCAGTGATCCAGGAGGGACTACTATATATGCTACTATATATCAGGTATTACCTAATCTACTAATAAGCTGAGGATTTGGTAGCTTTTTTTTTTTCCAGGTGGCTCTTTAGTCATGAACAGGGTCTTTCTCCTTTGTTCTTCAAATAAGAATACACTTCCAGGATGTCAGAAAAGACTATTGCATGTGGAATAAATAGTCTTAAAGTTGTAAACTATTTGGGGGAGATGTTCCTTGTAGTGTTTTTCTTCTAGTCCTGAAGTCTTTTCTGAATAATGGATATATGAACCAGTCAATCCTAGTCTATCTGTGATTTTATAGAATCACCAAATTTTACATTTGGAAAGGACCTCAGTGGTCACTTATTCCAATCCATATATCAAAGGAATTCCCATTACAACACATAAAGACAATTGGTCATCCAACTTCTACTTGAACATCTCCCTTCAGTGAGAGGGAACCCATGATCTTCCAAGATGTCCATTCCACATTTGAATGTTTTTGAGAAGTTTTTTTTTTTCCTTAAAGGAAGCCAAAATGTTCCTCTCTGTAACTTCTACTTAATGCTTCAAGTTTTGCCTTTAGGGCTAAAAATAACAAGTTTAATCACCCTTCTGCATGACAGTCTTTCAACCCTTTGAAAACAATGATGATTTTGTCCCTGAGTTTCACAGCCCCTCAACCATCCTGGTGGTATCTTTGGGATATTCTCCAGCTTATCAATGTTCTTCTAAAACTGTATCTCCCATAATTGAACACAAGTTCCAGAAGTATTCTGACCAGGGTGGAGCCCAGAGTCATTGAAAGTCATTGATTAATTCCTGAAAGCTATACTTTGTGTATGCCGGTATTGTATTTTTAGGGGAGGTACACATCACATTGCTCAATCATATAGAGCTTTCTAATTCATCTAAACCTCCCGATTTTCTTCAGACAAACTGCTATGTAACCATGCTGAGGCTATAGCCACCTCTGTCTCAGTTTTATCTGTAAAAAAAGGTTCAAAAATATCAAATGAGATAATATATGTAAAGTAGTTGTCAAATCTAAAGAACTACATAAGATTATTCATGTTATCTTTATTTTAAAGATGAGGGAATCGAGATTCAGAGAGACAATTTAAATCCCATGTTCCTAGTCACATAACCAGTAAATGTCAGATTTAAGATTTAACCTGGGTCTCCAGTACCCCAGTTTAGTGTTCTTTCCACTATACTGTATTACTTCTATAATTTAATCCCTTAATAATATTTGACTAGCAGTGTGATATAATGAATGGAGGGTTAGCTTTTGAGTTGGCAAGAAGTGAGTTCAAGGTCTCCCTCTGAGGTACTAACTGTGCTAAGCAATTTCATTATTCTTTGTGTCCCAGGCAACTCTTGAAGACTATGAATTATAGATGAATTGATGATCTGTTTCAGTGTGAAGAATTTTTATACCAGAAATTCCTTATACCAATAACATTACAAAAACAACCAAAAACTGTTTTTCACAACCTTTTCACGTGTTATTTCATTATTGCTTTTTCCTCCTCAAATTTTCTTGAAGGGCTTTCCTCTCCTTCATCTGTACTACCATCTTTTTTGTATTATCCTTATCCATGTTAATGCCATATTTTCCCGCTGTTGGAGTTCTTAACCATTTTTTGTGTCATGTTCACATGACACAGTCTGATAAAGTTAAAGACCCCTTCTCAGGCTAATGGTTTCAAATGTATAAAATTATATTGAGTTATGCTGAGAATTGTTGTTTTTGTTGTTAATTTTTCATAAAGTCATTCATGAGGTTTAGACTGTGGGAACCCCCTTGAACCTCACCCTGAATCTTCCCACTTGGTCTGGCTTTTCATGCCCAAATAGCCTAGTCTAGCCTTCCACTGAATTAAATTATATTGAAATATAAATATCAAAATATATTAAAAAAATACAAGTTCATGAACCCCGGATTAACAACTCCAGTACAAGGATTCTATCACACTCACCTGTCCTTGTATCTCCAAGGACCAGCACATAGCCTTGCAATTAATCATCACTTAATAAATATTGACAGAATGAATGAAGGAATGAATCTTTTGGTTCATTTCTGCTAAATTTACATATGCGCTTTTTCTACTAATACGAGGGCATTAACAAACATGTGTTCCATATTTTACTGGTTTTTTTCTTCTATCTTTGTGTTCTGGAATCTAAGACTTTGTGTTCTGGACTTTAAGATAGAACTAATAATTCCCTAAAAAACTAATGATTTAGATGAGTAGACAGGGATAGTTAACCACCAACAAAATAATTAAGTCATAGTACCAAGCTTAAGAAGCACAATTAATTTTTAAATAAGTGGCATAGAGAATTATGGCTATAAGAGTTCAGTGAAAGGACAGGTTGGTTTAAATTAGAGTGATCAGGGAAGACTTTATGGAGAGGTTGCATTTGATCTGGAAAAAAAAATAAAGGATGGGTAGTATTCAGACAGGTGGAAGGATCAGCATTACCTCTCTCCACAACACACACACACACACACACACATGCACACACACACACACACACACACACACACACACACACACACACACACACTTCTGTGATTTTATTAGTAAAGGTAATTCTAGGTGAGGCAGCCAGGTGGTGCAGTGGATAGACTGCTAGACAGGGAAGTCTTGAGTTTAAATCCAACCTTTAGAGACTTCCTTATTGTGTAACTGGGCAAATCACTTAATGTCTTTCTGCCTCAGTTTTCTAATTTTTAAAATTGGGACACTAATACAAACTGCCTCCCAGGGTTGCTATGATGATAAAATGAAATAATATTTGTAAAGCTGTTTGCAAACCTTAAAGTACTACATAAATGCTAGCTATTTTTATTATTTTCAAAGCACATTTTTAACGGCTCTAAACTATTTCCCAGGGCATTGAGGTATTAAATGATTTCTAGGATTACAGTCAGTATATATAGTCAGAAGTGAAATTTGAACTCAGATCTTGCTAAAACTTCAGATCATAGATCTATAGCTGGAAAGATCCTCAAAAAACATTAAGTCCAACTCTTACATTTTATAGATGAAGAAACTGCGGCAAAAAGTGGTATACAAAGAAATATAAGACATGATACATACCCTTTCAAGAGATTACAATTTATTTGGAAGGGACAAGACATGACTGATGAGGTTTGAGGTAGAGGGGTGCTTGAGACCCCAAAATACAGACACGCCGGGTCCTGCCAAATGAATTTGACTCAAGCCTTCTCAGCCAAGGAAAAACAAAGTTTATAAAAGATTCTCCATATTGGGAAGACTCTTAAGGAACCTGAGCATTTGTACCGCTAATGCCAGCAGATCAGAGTAATCTGAGCAGAGCTAGATAGAATCTGAGTGCATTCATGGAGACAAGGTGAGACTTATATACAGATTGTGGGAAGGATTGAGAGGTGGTCTAGTTGTCTGGGGTGACTAGAGGAGGGGTTTGGGGAGAGTCTTGAAGAGGAGTCTAAGGAAGATCTTGATTGGACTGGGGTGACAAGAGGTCAGACTCCAGAGTGGGAAATAGCTGTGGGCTACCTGGAGAAGACAGATAATAAGAGAGCTAGGGTAAAGGAGCTAGGGTATAGATATTTTGGTATCTTCAAGGGTGGAAACAGCCAGAAGGCAATCCAGAGGTAACCAGACAATGGAAGGATAGACTAGGCTATTTGGACATGAAAAGCCAGATCAAGAGGCAAGATTCAGGGTGGGGTTCAAGGGGGTTCCCACAGTCTAAACCTCATAATGACTTTATGAAAAATTAACAACAAAAACAACAACTCTCAGCATAATAAGGACAAATAGAGAGACTATGTTCATTGAAAAACAATTTCTTGATTTTATTAAGTTGAGGAAAATTATAATAGTTTCATTTAGATTTCTGGGATATTTGTTATTTAGTTTGTAAGGTCTGAGTGGAGTTATTTCAGGAGACAGGAGACTAAGGATAGACTTTATAATGAGTGGAGATCTTACAAAAGAAAAGAGAGAGTCTGTTACCATGAATGACATCATGTCTTTCTTTGTAAACTACATTTTCTATAAATCTGTGTAGTAGTTCTGCAGCATGGAGATTCTCTCTTAAAGATGATTTTCACAAACGGAGGCCAGTGATGGAGGTTAAGGGTTTTGTTTGTTTGTTTTCTTTTTTGGTTATAGCTGGAGGGTAATTGGGAGACAGCCAAATTTTGCTGTGACTGATAAGGGAAAGCAAAATGCCGGAGGCTTGAGGCTGAGCATTATGCATAGAAATTCAGGTGCCTGGAACTTGGCCATGGGTAGGGGAAGTATCTATAAGGAAAAGCTAAGGTGTCTGATCATTTACAATTTTTGCAAGAAACTTAGTAGTACTTCCAGGGGCTATAAGGAGGTTTCCTACCAAATCCCATGGAGTGACTGAGGTATGCTCATCCTACTGAGATAGGATTATAGGGGAAGTAGTAAAACTATCTCTCTTTTTCTACTATAGAGTTAAAGATAGAAAGTTGATTTGGGGGTAGAGATTCAAAGAAAGATTAACAGCTTCTTGTCCCAAGAGACCTGAGAGGTGCTAGCATGGCAAATAGTCATGACAAGGTTTGCTGCTTAATTATAATGCTTTCTTATTCACTTTGCTTTTTGTTTTATATGCTTCTGTTATCTTGCCATATGCTCAATTCTGACTAGACCAAATAGCCAATGGAAAATGAAGGCTTGGGAATAATGGAATGGAGTAAAAGATGTGGGTCCTAAAGGTGGAATTATAAGAGATGCCCAAAGAGGCAGTTTGTTTCTTTGTTTTTAACAAATACATTCCTTAGGAAAATATTTAAGGGACTATTTAAAAAATCTACTATAATTTGTAGTTAGCATAATTTAATGGACAGGGAGTCAGCCAGAGAAGGTCAGGAAGACCTAGGTTCAGGCACTGCCTCTGTTTCACTCTTTGCCTGTGATCTCTACATAAGCCACTTAACCTGTCAGTGCCCCACATCACTCTAAGACTTTGAGATTCAGGACAATTGCCCATCAACACAGGTGGAGGGAGTTTATTCACTGGTAGTTCCTTACAACAGAAAAATCCTGGGGTCAGACTGAAATAAAAGAATTTACACTAACTTTCTAGGGTGGCAGAAAGAACACCATATTTAGAGTAAGAGGAATTAAGTTTACATCCCATAATGACTTAGGCCAAATCATTTCACATCTCTGGGCCTCAGTTTTCTTATCTATAAAATGAGGATTAGAATAGATCTGTTTCCTTTCATCTCCAAATCCTAGAACCTATGAGTCATATTGACTTCTCAGCCTTACAATCTTTTTGTTTTTGAGGATGAATTTTAGCCTTTCCATAATGAACAATGGCATTTTTGGAGATGTAACTTTATTGGAGTTCCTGCCAAAATGGCTTCCTGAACAGAAGGCAGTCTGCTTAAATCCCACACACCTATTTCAGTAAAACCATGAATTTTTTCCAAGATCAAATAATGATCAAGAAATCCAGTTAGAAACTCTATTAAGTGACTTTTCTTTAATTACTGAAGAAAAAGTTAGCCCTACACACAATGGTAGTAGAAAAGGAAACCTCTCTAGCAAAATGAACGCTAGTATGATGAGAGATATGACACAGAATCTGCAAAGCTCTGTGTCCAGAGGTAAGAAGAGCAAAGAGATTCTGTCGGAAAATCCCGGGGTACTCAGAAAGCTCCATGTTATGGATCTTGGAAGCCCTAGGGAGGGGCACGGGGGCAGAAACCAGTGCTGTGCCAACCTACATGATGTTGTAGTATTCAGATAGGAACAGCCTCAGTGTATGAAGTACTTTACAGTTTATCCAGAGCCACCAGAGAGAGCCCTGAAGACCTGTCACTTTGAAACTCAAAAGATTCATGGAACACTAACTCTACATAAGGTGGAAGAACAAAACGGATGAGGGTCAGACCAAGGAGGGCCAACCAGGTCACCCAAAGTTGATAGGTTTCCCAAATCTTCCCTTTGGTCATAAATTTCTAGTCAACAATTCTGGCTCCTATCATCAGGAAAATGGGTTTTCCTTTTTGAGAAGACAGTGGGAAAGAAGTGCCCAAGGGGCCATGTTGGCAATAATAACTTCCAGCTCCCTCACAAACTTCCCCATACCAAAAGCTATTTGTCTCATTTGCCTAGAAATGCATACTTACATTTCCCCTTTTCTTCTCTGAGAAGTTATAAAAATATGAATAAACAATATTCTCTTTTATTCAGCTCCCAGACCCCATGCTAGGATGAGTTCCAAGTGCTAAAAAACTCTTTCTGTCTCTGTTTCTCTCTATCTCCCTATCTCTGTCTGTCTCTCTGTATTTGTCTCTCTGTCTCTTTCTCTCAAGCTGTGCTATGCATATGAAATAACTATGAAATAGTTAACCACTTTATCTTAAATAAACTTTTCTTTTTAAAACAATAGTGAACAGAAAACACATGAAGACACAGCACTTGAGAATACAGTCTCTCCTCTGTCCTAAGAGAGCAAGAGTGAGAATGAAGCAAAGGATGGGAAAATGAACAATTTCTAATTCTGTCCTCAGTAAGATGAACTGTTCCAGCTCCCATGTCTGTTCTGGGCATTTCTTACATTGGCTGTTCAGGTCTTTTCTTATATCACTTTCTCTACCCTGACAATTTGATTGCTGTGGTGGCAACAGTGGCTCCCTTGATATCTCTCCTTTTCCACTCACTGGCAGCATGATCTTCAACAGGTCTAGGCTTGATCTAACCTCACACTCTAAGGTCTCCCTCTTCTCATTATACTCCCCTCCCTCTCATCTTTAAGAGTATGAAGGGCTAGCCTAATGGTCAATGTGCCTCAGGCTTTCCAAGGGTTTGAGTAGGGGGATCCTGGACATTACAGTATGCCAGGGGACATTGTCTCCAGTGCTCCATTATAACAAGATGATAGAATTAGGGATGAAAGAGACATTGCAGGGGCAGCTAGGTGGCACAGTGAGTAGAGCACTGGCCTTGGAGTCAAGAGGAACTGAGTTCAAATATGACTTCAGACACTTGACACACTTACAAGCTGCATGACCTTGGGCAAGTCACTTAATCCCAATTACCCTGCAATTGCTCTGCCTCCCGCCCCCTGCAAAGAGAGAAAAAGAGAGAGAGAGAGAGAGAGAGAGAGAGAGAGAGAGAGAGAGAGAGAGAGAGAGAGAGAGAGAGAGAGAGAGACAGAGACAGAGACATTGCATATAACTAAATGGTCACTGATGACAAACTTGAGCTTTCAACTCTATAAAGTCTTTTCCCCTAGTATCACCATATTTAATACTTCACCTGTCTCTACCACTTCATTTTTGAAGAAGAAATCCAATAGATATTACTAACCTGCATTCACAGATGCTGAAATCAAGTGAGAAAAGACCTGGTTGGTTGATATCCTACTCCAGATTCCTGGTAGTACTTGATTTTTCTCTTTCTTTCCATTTCTTTCCTTCTATCATCATCTTCCCCAAATCTGATTGACCTTTACTTCCGCATTAGAAGTAGCCTTATGAATATTTAGACTGCTTCCACACGCGTAAGGAGAGAGAGAGATCAGAAATCAGAAGTGTAGGGCTTCAACTCTGATTCTGCCTTTGGGCAAATCACTAACTCATCTGAACCTCAGTTTCCTTGTCTAAAAAAAATGTCTTCACTACATGACCCCGAAGGTACCTTCCAGTTTTAAATCATGATATTATGTGATCTTGAAAGAGTTACCTAATGCTTCTGGGTCTCCCACTCCTCACTTCTAAAATGAAAGGATTAGACTAGATGTCCTCTAAGTTCTTTTCCAGCTCTATATCCTGAGATCCTATGTTCTTACTAAACTCACTTGACAATTGATTGAAACAGTATGTTTGACTGATTTTGCAAAAATTAAATTGACCTGTCAGCTCAGCAAAATCATAAAGTTTGCTCTTCCAGCCTACCATAATGTATAAGCCTGTGATTTCACTCAGGACCTCTGTTCACATGACCATTCATCCAGGCCAGAGGTTTTCTATTAAACTTTAACTCAATTCAAATATTAGAATATCTCATCCTTTTCCACTTTAAAAATAAAAAGTTAGTAAAGGAATTAGGCTCCCGCAATTTGACTGGATTCTCCTGTCATATGTATTTTATTCTTTAAAGGCGTTCAGTGAAGCACCATGTGTTTCAAATTGACTGCAGAGACAGCAAATGCCTTATGTGAAAATAAGTTCTGATTCCATTGAAATGTTACAAAAATAGAGTATCCCATATGGGTCACCTTTCACCATTCATTTTGAGCTGTTCTATCTATTGGTCAGCAAACAGAGCATATTTATGCAGCTGTAGTTGCTATCATTTTGTTCATTTCCCTAAATCCTACTGGCTATACCCCATGAATTGGTCTTTCTGGAGAAACCAAACTGATCACCTGGTTTAAGATCAGTGCCATGCGTAATCTGATTTTTCACTGACTACTTGCTCACATTGGGGTATGCATTTCTCTGGTCAATGAAGATATGTTAGCTTGCAACTGTGGTGAAAGAAGTTAGTTTTCGAAAAGGAAAATAGAAATCAAGATGAAAGTGTTTTGTACTCTTTCTTGAAGAGATATCTCTTCAGAAGTGCTGGAGTGTGATGTTGTAAAGATAATGAGGAACAGATTTCTGTCAAGCATTAACCATCATGTACATTTTTTCTTGATATTGCCCCAAAACAGCAGTCTCAATTCAATGACGGATAAATTAGAGAAAAACAACCAATTCAAGGCAACTCTCTTGCTCTTTTATAATGTTATTGAAATAATTTTTGTTTTCGTAAATGATCACTACATTTCTGAAAAACACTTATGGTTTAAAAAAACCCAGCATTCTATAGACTCAATGCAGTATAATGAAAAAGTAAATATATGTGCTCAGAAGCCAATGCCTGCCACAGCCTACCTTAACAGAAATGGAATACTGAGTATGAATATAAATTTCACTAAGCAACATAAATCAAATACTCAGAACAGCACAAAACTTAGAAAGTGAGATGTTTGGTTAGAGGTGGTGGTTTTTGTAGAGTAGGAATCTTTTTATGTAGAAACTAAAAACAACAATTTCCTTTGCGAGCATCAAAGGGGCCAAGATTCTATCCATGTGTAAGTTTGTCTGAGCTTTTAAATGGATGTAATTTAGGAAGCTGTCCCATCACTTTCATGTCTCTACTTCGAAAATTTATGCAGTGATAAAGGCGATAGGAATCAGTACGATACCTGTGATTTCACTGATGTTGGGAACTTCCAGATATTCTTTCTTGCTCCCCGTAGCCAATCTGTGGTTCGAAGACTGTCTATTTTACTTTCATACCAACTCTTGCATATGCCTTCTTCTCTCCTCTGACATTGGCACTATGCTAGTGAAGGCCTTTGTCACCTCACATCTGGATTATTGCAATAGCCTTCTGGCCACTCTTTCTGCCACCAGTTTATCTCCCACTCCAGTCTATCTTTCACTCCATTGTCAAAGTAATTTTCCTAAAGTCTGTGACTCTGAAAATCCCCTGACTGTGTCACTGCCCTGCTCAATAAACTCCAGCAGCTACCTATCACATCTAGGATCAAATATAAAATCCTCTATTTGCCATTCAAAACCCTTCATAACCTTCCCTCACCCTTTACATTTCCAATTTTCTAACACACTCCATGTACTCTGCCATTTAGTGACACTAGGATTTTTTTTTTGAATTTTATCATTTTTATTTAATATTTTGGTTCTCAACACTGATTTCCACAAGATTTTGAGTTACAAATTTTCTCCCCATTTCCACCCTCCCCCCATTCAAAGATGGCATATATTCTGATTGCTTCATTCCCCAGTCAGCCCTCCCTTCTGTCACCCCACTTCCAGCCCCCCATCTCCTTTCCCCTTACTTTCTTGTAGGGCAGGATAGACTTCTATGCCACATTCCCTATATATCTTGTTTCCCAGCTGCATGCAAAAACAGCTTTTTTTTGAGCATTTGCTTTTAAAACTTTAAGCTCCAAATTCTCTCCCCTCTTCCCATCCCACCCACCCTCCATAGGAAGGCAAGCAATTCAACACAGGTTACACACGTATCATTATGTAAAACACTTCCACAATACTCATGTGAAAAGCTAACTATATTTCCTTCCATCCTATTCTGTCTCCCTTTATTCAATTTTCTCCCTTGACCCTGTCCCTTTTCAAAAGTGTTTGCTTTTGATTACCTCCTCCCCCTATCTGCTCTCCCTTCTACCATTGCGCCTTTTTTATGCTCTTCCCCTTACTTTCCTGTGAAGTAAGATACCCAATTGTGTGTGTATGTTATTCCCTCCTCAACTCTAATCCGGTAAGAGCAAGATTCACTCATTCCCCCCTCACCTGGCCTCTCTTCCTTTCCAACACAACTGCTTTTTCTTACCACTTTTATGTGAGATAATTTACCCCATTCTATCTCTCCCTTTCTCCCTCTCTTGATATATTCCTCTGTTACCCCGTAATTTTATTTTAATTTTTAGATATCATCTCAACTCACCCTGTACCCTCTGTCTATATATATGTATATTCCCTTCAACTACCCTAATACTGAGAAAGGTCTTATGAATTATACACATCATCTTTCCATGTAGGAATGTAAAAAAAAACAGTTCAACTTTAGAAAATCCCTTATGAATTCTCTTTCTTGTGTACCTTTTCATGCTTCTTTTGATTCTTGTGTTTGAAAGTCAAATTTTCTATTCAGTTCTGGTCTTTTTACTGAGAAAGCTTGAAAGTCCTCTATTCCATTGAAAATTCATATTTTGCCTTAGAGCATTGTACTCAGTTTTGCTGGGTAGGTGATTCTTGGTTTTAATCATAGTTCCTTTGACCTCCGGACTATCATATTCCAAGCCCTTCGATCCCTTGATGTAGAAACTGCTAGATCTTGTGTTATTCTGATTGTGTTTCCACAATACTTAGATTGTTTCTTCCCGGCTCCTTGCAATATTTTCTCCTTGACATGGGAACTCTGGAATTTGGGGACAATATTCCTAGGAATTTTCTTTTTAGGATCTTTTTCAAGAGGTGATTGGTGGATTCTTTCAGTTTCTATTTTACCATCTGGTTCTAGAATATCGGGGCAGTTTTCCTTGATAATATCTTGAAAGATGATGTCTAGGCTCTTTTCTTGATCTTGGCTTTCAGGTAGTCCAATAATTTTTAAATCATTGCTCCTGGATCTATTTTCCAGGTCAGTGGTTTTTGCAATGAGATATTTCATATCATCTTCCATTTTTTTCATTCCTTTGGTTCTGTTTTATAATATCTTGATTACTCATAAATCACTGGCTTCCACTTCCTCCAATCTAATTTTTAAGATGGTATTTTCTTCTGTGGTCTTTTGCACCACCTTTTCCATTTGGCTAATTCTGCCTTTCAAGGCATTCTTCTCCTCATTGGCTTTTTGGAGCTCTTTTGGCATTTGGATTAGTCTATTCTTTAAGGTGTAATTTTCTTCAATATTTTTTGGCTCTCCTTGAGCAAGTTGTTGACTTGTTTTTCATGGTTTTCTTGCATGATTCTCATTTACTTTCCCAATTTTTCCTCTACTTCTCCTACTTGCTTTTCCAAATCCTTTTTGAGCTCTTTCATGTTCTGAGACCAATTCATATTTTTCTTGGAGGCTTTGGATGTAGGCTCTTTGACTTTGTTGACTTCTGGCTGTATGTTTTGTCTTCTTTGTCACCGAAAAAGGAATCTAGAGTTTGAGTTTGAATCTGAGTTCGTTTTTGCTGCCTGTTCATGTTCCCATCCAAATACTTGACCCTTGAGCTTTTTGTCAGGGTATGACTACTTGTAGAATAGAGAGTACTTTGTTCCAAGCTTTAGTGTCCAAGTGCTGCTGTTTTCAGAGCTACTTCTACTCCACAGTCACCACAAGCTCTGTCCCAGCAGCACTCCTCCTCCCACAAGGACAGCCAACCAGGACTGCAATTCAGATCCAAACAGGGCACAGCAAAAGAACCTGCCTCTGTGCCCACAAATTGCTACTTGCACTCCTGCTCTGATCTGCTGCTAGATTCCTCCCACCGTGTGAGCCAGGGATTCAGGAAGCAGCTGATGCTGGAGCTCTGGAAGCTGCCTCAGGAGCTTCCTGGTGCTGCCACTGCCACTGCTGCACCACCTCCGCCACCCCCAGGGATGGGGCCTGATCACTCTCACCTCGATCCTGAGGTTTCCCACTAATGTGCTCTTTGTCGTTTGTGGGTTGAGAAGTCTGGTAACTGCCACTGGTCGATGATTCATGGCCTTCAGGCCTGTTCTGGTTGGTTGACTCTCAGTCTGGTCTGTCCTGGTGTGGCCCATGCTAGGCTGTGCTCCACTCCCATCACAGTGCGATAGACCCTTCCCAGCGACCATCCAGGCTCTTCTGGGCTGGAGACCTGTTTCCTTCTGGTATTTCTCTAGAATTTGTTCAGAGCCATATTTTACAGGTGTTTGGAGGAATTTGGGAGAGAGCTTAAGCAAGTCCCTGCTTTCCAGCTGCCATCTTTGTTCTGCCCCCCGACGCTAGGCTATTTGCTGTTGCTCGAACAAGATGCTCCATGTTCTGACTCTAGGAATTTTCTCTGTTTGTGCCTCTCTCCCCCATCCCACCCCCCACTGTAATTCTCTTCTTTCTCATCTCTGCCTCCTGGCTTCCTTCAAGTCCCAGCTAAAATCTGTCTTCTACATAAAGCCTTTCTTGATCCTTCTTAATTCTAGAGCCTTCCTTCTATTATTTCCAATTTATCATGTTTATAACTTTCTTGAACATAGCCATTTGTTTGTTGTCTTCCCTGTTATACTGTGAACTCCTTGAGAGCAGAGATTGTTTTTATATCTTTTTTTATCCCCAGTGATTAGCAGAGTGCCTGTCATACAGTAGTCACTTTGACTGATTGAGTCCAGATATGAAAATACTTTCTACTAATGCAGTTTTGTACCTTCTCTGTAACTTGTAGTTTTAGACAGTAATTTTGAATCCCGAGAGGTCGAGTGGCCTACCCAGGGTCATGTAGCCATCATGACAGGCAGAACTTGAATTCAGGTCTTCCCAGATTCAGAGTTAGCCTTTATCCACTCTATGACACCATTCCTCAGTGCAATATAGTAAAGAGTCAATTGGCTTTGGCCCCCTCATTGTATACACCTTTACTAAGGTTCTATTGTGATGTTTCATTATCATATGGAAGTAACACTAGGTGGTGCCAATGCAACCTAAGCCCTGGAAGATTCTATCAAGCTGGAAAGGCTTGGAGGGTGTTCCTAGGCATGGACTGTCTATCTGTCAACTGAAGACCAGACTAGCTAATTTCAGGGAGGATCATTACCATAAAGCTGGCTACCACATGTTGACTATTATTAGTTCTCACAACTTAATCATCTGCTACAGCAGTGCTCCGCAACATTTTTTTTTTGTTCTGTGAAGCCTTTTCAATAACAACAAAAATGTGTTTTAAACCCCTAGGGTGATTTAATATATTACTTGTAATATTCTTCTAGATATATGCATTTTTTAAATTAAACAGATTTATTAGAATATATTCCAGGTAAGGTTTGAAACAGAGCAACTATGGAAGAAATCATGATGATTTTAAATTAATTATTTCACACAAAACTGATAAGATAACCAAGTTCTCATAACTCAGAACATAGACATTAAACAAGAAGTTTCTCTGTTTCAGAAATATCCATCCTCACAGGCCAGGGAACATTTTTGCTATCTTTCTGTTTCAACTTAAAAGCACTAATATTCTACCATCATTTCACTTCATATATTTCTCCTTTTGATGAGATAGGATTTTGACTGAAGGCTTGGCATCACAGGAGAGTTAATTTCTTCAACCTGTTCCTTCTGAATACCGTCATTCCCAGTGATCTTGGCTAGTGGGTTATCTGGGTTCAGGAGCAGCACTGAGTATCTTAATGTTGATTGGTACCAAATTCTCCCAGGTGGTTCAATGCTTCATCACTGATGTTAATCTCTTCTGTCTGGGATCTATTTTTTATTATACGTTTCAATTCTTGTGGCATGTACGGAGTAGTGCCAAAGGTCATCACTACGTCCAGAAGATCAAAGGGAATTCCATGAGGAGAAACCATATCCTCAGTACTCCTAATGACACAGTTGCCCCAGCTGGAAGTGAAGATGATGGAGATGATGGAAGACACCAAGAAGTGGTACTGACAGGTGAGGCATGCAATGTCCAACATGTTTACTTTACCAACAAACAACATGACAGGAACCAACTCAGCTAAGCTGTGGTCAATGTACTTGTTTATCAATTTGTTGATCTCTCCTTGTAGCTTGTGATTTCAGTCTTTTCTGGCTTTATTAACTGGCCCATCATGAAAAGGTTATCCTGCTCATCCTAGTGCTTGCTATTGGCAAAATCCAATTCATACAGGGTTGCATTCTGAATAATTTCTCTCCCTCTTTATGCATTTCCCCTTTTGGTAAGGGAACATCTTTTGCTTCAAGGTTGTATTTGTAGCATATGTATTATACCTACCTTGTCTCTTCACTTCACTACTTTTGCTTCTGTGTAAATCACTTCTCCAGACTCTCCTTCTTTTTGTACAACTTTCAAATATGTTGGGGTCCAGTTTCAACTGTTTGGTTTCTTTTGCTGTTTTAAGACCTATAATTGCATAGCTAATTGTTATATCCTCCCATAAGGTTTTCAGTCTCACATGGAGTTAATTTTGTGACTTAACATTCATAAACTTCCTTGGTCTCCTTCTTTCTTAGACCAATCGCCCTTCTCAAGTTTTCCATCAGAATGTCTATCTTCTTAATTTCTATAGAGCAGACTTCACTTCCCACGATGGGACAGAAGGGGAGCTTCCTACCCAACTTTTGAGTAACACCCAGGACTAGGGCTGTCTTGCCAGTTCCAAGAAGTCCTGCCAACAAAACAGCTCTCCTACCCATTAATTTTACTATCATACTGCATACCTTGCAGGCATTCTTCTGCCCCATGAGCCCCCACAAGCTACTTCCCTTGTCCAGTTTCAGCCCCTTTAAGTGGCTGTGCAAGGTAATGATGCACTGGGTCATCATAGTGCTTGTCACCTCCTTGTAATGCCAATGTGACACTCATAGCATCTACAGCAGCTATGAATATGCTGGCATAGTTTTGAATCACAAAATATGACAGACTCTCTTCATTGAAGGCAGAACCAAAACATTTATTCAAACACCAGAAAGCCAAATCCATCCTAGCAACAAAGAAATCTATACACATTAGCAATGCCGGGGGCACCTACATCCCCAAGCCTCCCCTCTGTCAGGCCTTCCCACTAACCAAGCTCCCTTAAGCAAAATGCCCATCTCTCACCCATGCTAGGTGCTGCTCTCTCTCTCCCCAAGCTACAACAAACTCCGACTTCCTGCTCCACCACTTAGGCAAGCTTCTCCCGCCACAGGCTTATACGACTCAGGCTTCCATGTGACCGCAGCAGGTCACATAGGCCTATTAATGGATGGGAAAGATCTTCTCATTTATATTACCATTAAAATCCCAAGAACTTTCATATCCATTACATAGGTCCTTGAGATTTTAGGGGTAACTGGTATTAGCAGAACTGTACAACAATATAAAGGGATAACATGAAATAAACACATAAAACTTTTACATCCCTAGAAGCCTCATCTAACTTTGTTCCATTCTCCTCCCACTCATCCTCCTGGCAGGTGTTTGGGCCCCCATTAAGCCCAGCCTGTGTAAGGGCTACATGTTCATTCCTCTTGTTACTTTTTTGCTTCTTTTTGAGAGCTAAATTAACAGCTGCCTTCTCTTCTACCACATGAGACTTCCCAGCCTGCTCTTCTAAAGTGAAGCTCGAATGCTGCAACACCAAAAGCTTCTCATGCAAACCAGCTAACTCCTTTGCCATCTGAACTTGTTCCTCCAGCAGCTTGTCTCTGCTTTTACACATAATATGATAACCTGATAACAAGGCCCAGCCTATCCTACACACCCTTGCAAGTTCTTTCCCTAGTTCTATTGGTATTCCTTGCAAACATCTTTCAAAATCTCTGGGCCCTCCCTTTTGTAGCCTCGGTTCCCAGTTTTCACAGAGCCCTGTGCTTTTAGCCCATTCTCTTGCCAGGGAGGAATAAGATAAATCCTCCCATCCTGGGATATCCATTTCCTTCCTTAATGCCTTCCTGCCTGCAAGTAGAAGTCTGATATTTTGTGTTTGCATCTTCCTTGCCAAATGTAGCACCAATGCGACTGGTGTAGTTCTGAATCACAAAATATAACAGAGATCTCTTCATTGAAGGCAGAACCAAAACATTTATTCGAACACCTGAAAGCCAAATCTATCTTAGCAACAAAGAAATCTATACACACTAGCAATGCAGGGGGCACTGACATCCCCAAGCCTTCCCTCTGTCAGGCTTTCCCCGCTAACCAAGCTCCCTTAGGCAAAATGTTCCTCTCTAACCCATGCTAGCTGCTGCTCTCTCTACCTCCTCTCTCTCTCTCCCTAAGCCTCAACAAACTCCGACTTCCTGCTCTACCCCTTTGTGCTCCATGATTTCAGCAAGTTCCTCCCACCACACGCTGATGTGACTCAGGCTTTCTCGTGACTCAGGTCACATGGACCTATTAATGGATGGGAAAGATTTTCCCATTTACATTACCATTACACTCCTTGATCTTAATCTTTCAGCTGACAGTGGGTACAGAGTCGGCCAGCAAGGTGGACTTGCAAACTCTGTGCCAGATGTATCTATAAGGACTTGCAATAACTTTTACTTCCAAAGCTCCAAATTGCCGGAGAGAGAAACCTATAATGCTTCAAATATGCACATAGTTGTTGTTTCGGGGAAAATATGTATTTATCACACAATATGGCAATTATTTGCTGCTTAATGAAGAATTTTTAGTTCAAACCCTTGGGACCATACTGTGAACATGGGGCTTCCATTAAGAGATAATACATAGGTTAGGTCTAGAAAGAAGAGAGAGATTTTTTTTAACTAATCACTTGTAATCTACATTTACTCCACACAGGGCTTGACAACTAATGGGACATGAGAGATAAGAGAGAGTAAAGAGTTGAAGATTATTCCTAGGTTGTGAGCCTGAATGACTGGGAAGATGGGGATATCCTTGCTAGTGATGGAGAAGTCAAAAAGAGGGGAGGGCTTAAGGCTAATTAAGATGACTTCATCTTTGGATATATAGACTTTAAGATATCTATGGAATATATAGTTTTCTCAAAAAACATAAATAAATATCTTAACAATAGGGACTGCTTTACTTTTGTCTTTCAAAGTACACTCATAAGATCACAGATCTAGAGTTGGAAGAGTCTTGAAGATTATCTAGTGCAATTTCTTCCATCTTCCTCTCCCAGATTGATTTTTTTTGACTAGGTAAAACAGACCATTTTTTTTGCCTCATTTCTTACCTACCCTAAATAACTGAATAGGCATTTCCTCGGACAAACTGAGACCTGGGAAAGACCTTAGCTTAAAAAGACCAAGGTCTCCAACTGCATCTGGAGCCATCTCTAGTCATCCTGATTTATATGTTGCTATCTGACCCAGATGGCTATGGAGGAGAGAGTGAGGCTGGTGACTTTATACAGCTTGGCCTCATTTAAATCCAAATTCACTTGCACCTGATGACATCACCTTCCCAATGTCGTGGTCCTTTTCTAGAATGAAGGACAAACAACAGCAGCAGCAACAACAACAGAAGAGTAAACTAAGGTCCACTGGGGTTAAGTGACTTGCCCAAAGTCACCTAGATAGTATCAGAAGTTTCATTTGAACCTATGACCTTTGACTCCAGATCCTTTGCATTCCTAGTTCTTAGGACAGCACCTGGCACACTGTGGATTAAAACCAAATGCTGATAGATTGAATGATTGATTCTCTCCATCTGGCCTATCATTGAATTTATTTTTTTTTCCCCTTACTTTGCCTTCCTACTTGTACAGAAGTGTTTCCAAAGTAAATGAGAGACCTGTCAAGCAAAGGAAAATGAGGAAGGAATTAAGCATGTGCTCAAGAGCTAAGTGATGCAATTGTATAGTATGAGTTGCAAGGAGCAGTTTCAAATCTTCAAAGAAATAAAAAAAATGAAAATGGCATTCAAATGAGGTTTCCTCCTTTTGTCTTTGATATTAAATCTGATGAGGTAAATTGCTTTCAGAAGTTAAAATAGACAGTTAAAGGTTATAATAATACCAACGCAAATAGTCCAGAGAGAAGAGAGGGAGAGTTAATTTAATTATCTCAGTGATTTGTGGAGATATAATGACTCTATTAATATTAATTCTGTCGTTATCATTCCCTGCTCTCCAAATGGTAAGTTGCCAACCTTTAACTTACTGGCAAAGACACAGAAATGTAAATAGGGAGCTCTAACTCCCCTTCTGCATATATAGGCTGTTTGTGGTTTCTTGGGAGAAAAATTATAACAATTGTAGTGTTTGGAGATGAAAAATCTGTAGGTTCTACAGGAAGCCTGAGGCAGAGATTTCATTCTTTTAAAGTTAAGCATTCAGTGGTGGCTTTGACACTATAGCTAGATGCTGGGTGGTTGAGAAGAATTTTAAGGTCTGGAATTTTGGCTTCAGGCTTTTTTTTAATCTACACACAATAAACACACACAATACACTCATGATAATGTCTGAAGAAGAAGCAAAGATTTACTCTCACCACCTTGATGGGAAAGTAGTAATAATGTTAAAGGGCCAGGAAGGATGCCATTCTTCCTCCACTTACTGGCTGAGACTTGAGAGAGTGAATTGTTTATAAAGAAATGTGAGCACAAAGAGCACTAATTTTTTTAATTTTTACCACACATTTTTAATGTAAAATATAATAAATTTGCGATTATAAAATAGTAGGGATAGAATTTGAAGATCATCTAGTCCAAAATTAAAACATTTTGATTAATTAACTAATTACTTAATTTTAAGCATTCTTTCCTGTTTAAATTTTGAGTTCCAAATTCTCTCCTTCCCTTCCACATCCACTAGAAGGTAAGCAACAGCAATATGTTGTCAATTATATATATAAAACCATGTAAAACATATTTCCATATTAGCTATACATATGTATGCATACATTTTGAAGCAAGAAAAATAAAGTAAGAAAATTATACTCCAATTTTCATTCAGAGTTCAACAGCTCTCTTTTTTCATCATGAATCCTTTGGAATTACCTTGGATCATTGTATTGATCAGAGTAGCCAGGTCATTGACAATTCATCATCATAACCACCTTGCTGCTACTGTGCACAATAATCTCCTGGCTCTTCCCAACTTTGCTTTGCATTAATTCATATAGTTCTTGCAATGACAAAACTTTTTTTTACAATAATTTTACATCACAAAAAATCAGAAAAGCAATCCATTAAAAGAGGAAGCAACACTATCATTTAGTACATTAGTAATTTTGTCTTAAAATAATTGACACAATGCAGAAGAAAGCCACATTTGAAGTTATATTTGTTTACTATATTTGGAATATAATGACTCTTTTAGCATTTGGAATATTATTTTTATGTGTCATTTAAATGTTGGTTATCAGCTGGAGTTCTAAACAGATACATATAATCAAATTCACAAGAATTTCCTTTTTATCCCATGAAGTTCCATTATCAAAATTACTAGGTGATACTTTCAAGTCTTAAAAGTTGTATCTCTAATCGTTAGATGGCTTTTTAAAGAGAATAAACTGCTATTCAAAATGAATCACAGTTTGTGTTTAGTTGCTTTTTTAAATCTCCACATTTAAAATAAACCAAAGATTGTAAACTTCCTGTCCATAGGAGGTAAAATTCTTAATACAAACATCAACTGTGATAATTTCATGCACCAATGAAAGAAGGCACCCTGAGAGGACCCATATCATAAAATACAAAATAGAAAAGAGCCCTGGATTTCTTGAGTCTTGGGTCTATCATAAGAAGATAATTAAACTTACAAGTTATTCCTTTCATAATGAAGCTAGAGCTATATTCTAAAAGAAAAAAAAAACAGAAGATTTAAAATATGGGCAGGGGGTGTGGTGCCATATGGCAGCACCAACAAATTATACAAACAAATCAAAAACAAGCAGGACATGTTCCTCTTTTAGTTTGGTAACCATATGTGATCTCCACAAGTGAGAGAAGCTCCATTCACGTTGATTAAAACAGATTCTTTTACTTAGGGCCTCCAATATGGCTCTTTCAAACAAAATCATGGAGGCCTTGTAATATAGCTTTCATTGAGTCCATATATGGGATTGTACACGAAATGTTTATGCTAGCAGAGCTGCTTTTGAAGTTCCATGTCTTTCCAAATCAAGAAGAGAGAGAGAATACAAGCATCATCATGGTCATCGATATTTCTATCATCAGAAAAACCAAATGACAGGCCCACCTGAGTGAACTCTGGGGAAGCTGAATAGGGAAAATTGAACTAAACATGGCCCCTGCCCTTGAGAAGTGTACAGTTTAAGACTGGCTTTATTGTCCTAGGGAAAAAAATAGCATAGACATCCAGCTGCACACACATTGAAAACATACATGAAAAAACAGGAGAAGCAATGGGTTAAACAGGAAATATAGGTAAGTCTTGCCAAAGGCCATCAAAAGTTCCTCTGCCTTCTAACCTTTTGAACTCAGTGTGGTCATTTTCTTCCTGCACAGGATTTAGTTTCTGCATTCATTTCTTGCGGACTTCTATCACAACATTGCTCATGCCCCTTCCCTTTGAGGTTACCTATTGGACTTATTCAAAGCTTGTTGATGGCCTAAGGCCTGTGAAATCTTGCAGAGGTTTCCCTTTTCAACCTTGCATAACTACCTGAAACCACATCTAATTAGTTGCCAAGTCCTGTGGCTGCTACTTACAAACCAGCTTTTGCAATTCCTCTCTTTAATGCATTTGCATAGCTGTCACTTTAGTTAAAGGCCTCAACACCTCTTATCTAGAATATTCTAACAGTCTCCTAATTGGTCTCTTCTTATTTCTTACTCTCCTTCAGGTACTCTAAGATCCAGTGACACTGACTTCCTTACTGTTCCTGGTACAAGACACTCTATCTCTTGGCTCCATATGTTTTCACTGGCTTTCCCTGGTGCCTGGAATTGCTTTCATCTCTCTTTCCTCAGTCCCTTGGGTACCTCATTTAATCTCTCTAGGCCTCAGTTTACTTAACTATAAAATAAATTGATTAAAAAAGATGACTTCTAACATACTATATTCAAACACATGTATTAAACATTTTAATCTAACACAGTTTAAACCCTATAAACTTTTAAATAGTTTGAAGGCATACGAATACAATTTTCTGGATATCCACTCACATGACCTAATATGCTCCTAGTACCTTTTTTTAAGTTCCTCTTTTGAAGCAAGAGGCATGGGGCATAGTGGACAGAAAGAGTTAAGAAGACCTTAGAGTTAAGGAGACCTAGTTCCAGTTACTAAGTCCTCATCTCTGAAACATGCCTGCAAAGCATTTCACTTCAGACTGCAAGTTACACATAAGCTACTTTGTGAAAAAAGGTTCTATTCTGATTGTTCCAGTAATGAAGTCACAGCTTTTGCCCCCCCCCACATACACACACATACATACATACAAACACATGTTAAATCAATAGTATAAATGTCATAGGATATTAATAATAGCATTTATATAGTGCTTTACAAATATTATTTCATTTTATTTTCACAGCAACCATGGGAAAAAGGCATTATTATCTAAATTTTACAGATGAGGAAGCTAAGGCAGACAAAAGTTAAGTAAGTTGCTTATTGTAATCCAGTTAATAAGTATCTGAGGCTGGATTTGAACTTGTCTTCTTGATTCCAGGTCCAGCATTTCTATTTATTGTGCCACCTCATTGGGTATATGATCATAGATGTAGGACCCGAGAGGTCATCTCAATTACATTTTGTAGTTAAGTAACCTGAGATCAAGGGATTTTAAGTGTCATGTCTAAGATCACTCAGTCAGGATGTTCCTCAGATTACAGGAGAAGAAGGATTGAATGAAGGTCTTCTAACTCCAAAACCGATGCTTATCCCACTATACAGCAGGGTCTCACTAGTATCTTTTAAATCAACCAACCAATCAATAAGCCAGCATTTAAGAAGTGCCTATTATATCCAGGCACTTTACTAGGTACTAGAGATACAAATACAAAAGGTGAAATAATCCTTATTTTCAGGAAGTTTACATTCTAACCAGGGAAAAAACAAAGGTTGTTGTTCACTTGTTTTCAGTAGTGTTGGACTCTTCGTTACCTCATCTGGGGTTTTCTTGGTGGAGATACTGGAGTGGTTTACCAATTCCTTCTCCAATAAAAGTAAATGTATACAAAATGAATGCAAAGAAAATAAATACAAGAAAATCAAATACAAGGTAGTTGGCAATTAATAATTGGAGGCATTATGGACAGCTTCATGTAAAAGGTGGTTATTGCACTGAGTCTTAAAACAAAAGAAGGATGGGATTCTGGGAAGACAGCAGAGTAGGGGAGAAAATTCCAAGCTCTCAAGATTTCCCCCTGCAAAAGAAATGAAACAGTGCCTCAGGGTGAACATAGAGAGGTAAAAATAAGTAAGAGTAGGGGCAAAATAGGGGTCCTCCTGGGACAGTCAGAGAGTATCAGGAGAAAAGTCCGAAGATGAGGTTTGTTCCCTGTGAAGGATAAACACCTACAGGCTAGGCCCTAGGTCTGCTCTAAACACCAAGTGGGAAGTCTTAGGATTAGCTGGATTGGGAGGGTGCCTTGGCCCCAACTGCAGGAACTTTTACTCCTGGGACAGTGAGGGGAGTTAGGCATATGAGCTGGGGAAGGTTGGGGGAACATCTGCCGACAAAGAACACCAGACCCAGCTGTGCTGCATACTTGGCAAGGTGTGAGAAGGAACCAGCACACGCCTGATGAAAGCAGAAGCTGTGGGGCAGGGATGCCACTGGCTGTGTGCACTTATAAGAGGCTAGAGCTTTTGGTTCCAGTTCCAGGCCAGAACGGAGAACTGAAGTAGGATCTGAGGACAGAGGCACCATCCCCTATCCCCCAGGAATGGATGTGATTATAAAAACTAAGCTACTACAAATTTTTTAAAAATGCAAAGGGAAAGGAGAAAGAACCATAGAGAGTTACTATGGGAATAGAAACGACTGGGGTTCACCTTCAGAGGAGGATACTGAGGCAAAGAAACCCTCTTCTATCCCAAAGAGTAATGTCAAGTGGTCACCTGCTCAAAAGGAATACATAGAATAACTTAAAAAATACTTTAAAAATCAAATGAGAGGAAAAACAAAATAAAAGAACAATCTAAGAAAAACAAGAAGATTATGAAAAGAAAGTCAACTAATTAGAAAAGAAGATCCAGAATCTAAAGGAAGAAAATGACTACTTAAAAATCAAAATTGGTTAAGGGGAAGCCAGTGAAATTATAAGAGATTAAGAAATAATAAAACAAAGTATAAAGACTGAAAAAATAGAAGAGAATGTGAAACATCTCATAAGAAAAACAACTGCTCTGGAGAATGACTCAATAAGAGAAAACAGGAATAATCAGACAACCCAAAAGCTATGATCAGAAAAAGAATCTTGATACAATAATACAAGAAATAATTAAAGAAAATTGTTCTGAAGTATTAGAACAAGAGGAGAAAGTAGAAAAAGAAAAAAATTCACTGATCATCACCTAAAAGAGATCCTATGAGGAAAACCCATAGGAATATTATAGTCAAATTCAGAAAACCCCAGCTTGAGGATAAAATATTATGAGCAAGAAGAAAACAAATTAAATATGGTGGTGCCACAATTAGAATCACACAAGACCTTGCAGTGGGAACACCAAAGACAGCAGGTCTTGGAACACTATATATTGAAGAGCAAAAGAACTGGGGTCCAGCCAAAAATATACCCAGCAAAGCTAAGCATGAACCTGCATGAATAAAAAAATGGACATTTAATGAATTGTCAAACTTTCAGGACTTTGTTAAAAAAAATGCCTGAACTTAATAGAAGATTTGACATAGAAGGGCCACGAGAAATAAAGACTAATTATGAGGGACTCAGTAAGGACAAACTGTTTGTTTTTTGTGTATGTAAAATGTATGTCTAAGATTAGTAATTGAGTAGTTTGTAATAAATATTGGGGTAGACTTGAGCATGATATAACTTTAAAAAGTAAAACAATTTAGGAACAGCTAAAAAGAGTAATTATTTTAAACAAATGAGGTGTGAGAGGAAGAACTGACCCAGAGAAATTAAGTGGGAAAAAGGGCTGTTAATTCTGGAAACCTACTTTCACTGGGAATGGGTTCAAGAGGGAGCAATACATATATCTAGAAGAGCATAAAAGTCTTCTAAATTCAGAAAGCAATAAAATGCTAAGGGGATAGGGCAAGGAGAAAAGATAAAGGAGGGGTTTCTAGAGGGGAGGGTGAGAGAGTAGGCTGGGGGGTGTATATAAGGATGTTTAGATTTATGGGAACGGGATAATAAGAGAGGGATCCTTGGATGGAGGGTAGATTAAGTAATAGGAAGGCAAGGTAGTGGTTTGAAGTATAGTAGACGAGTTAGGAGGGATAAGAAATAAGAGATAAGCACAAACATAAAAACAGATCAGAAGTAGAATTTGTTAGGATAGGTATATGTCCATATATATGTATGTGTGTGTGTATATACATATGTGTATACACACACACTATATGTATATATGTATGTATATGTATCTATGTATATGTATATTTATGTATCTATATCTATACATAAATGTATCCATGCTTAATTGTAACCATGGAGGGGGGGAAGGAGGGAAAAAGAACAAAGTAAAAAGTGCACAGCAGAAAACAAAAGAAAATTAACAAGGAAGCAAAGAAAAGGTGATCAGCTCTCAACACAATGCATTATATTTATTATATAAGCTTTCTTGAAATGGAAATTTATTGCTATGTATTTTGAATCCTCTCATGTTCTGCTGTGCACGACATGCTTTTTTCTTTTCTTTTTTTGTATTTAAATTTCAATATTTAAGTTTATAATATTTTTCCTTTTCTTATTGTATGTTTGTTTTAGTGATTAAAAAAAATAGAAAAAAAGAGGGCTCCAGTAAGATTGAGAGAGGAGGGAGTATATTCCTGATATGGGGAAAAGCTAGTACAAAGTGAAAAAGACGACATAGAGTGGCGGCATGTATGAGGAAAAGCTAGAAGGTCAGTTTGCCTGGACCATAAAGTGGGAGAAGGAAAAGGAGGCTGTACAACGAGGCTGGAAAGGTAGGTTGGGGCCAGGTTGTGAAGGATATTTAAAAGCTAATCAGAGTTTATATTTTACCCTGGAAGGAATATTTTATCTTTGAGCCACTGAGGTTTATTGAGTGGGAGAGTGACATGGTCACATATGTGTGTAAGGAAAATCACTTAAGATATTTGTTAGGCTATGAGAAGTCACCTAACAGAAAACTGTAAGGACAAGGAAAGCTGCATTGACTCTCGGCAACTGAAATGTAGATCTAAGTTCATTCATTTTTCCTCCTTGTCTACATGTTTCTTTATTCATTTAAGAAAATTAATTTTACCTGCTATTCAATAGAGAAATAATAAATGGTTCACTGAGATTGATCTTAAAATTCATGTGAATTCACTTATAAAAGTGGATAGTGCCATTTAGATGTCTAAATAAATCGATACACGTCAGACAACTGAACTGCATTTCTAAATAAAAAGCATCACATTTACCATCTAAAAAGTTATTTGAAATAGATTTAGCCTTTGGTAAAAATGCATTGATTTGATATAATGTCCCTTTTGCCCAAAGACAAACACTTCAATAACGTTAGCCATGCTTGAAGGGGGGTATTAATGTACCTTCTCACCAACAAATAGGATAGCATAGTCTAACAACAAAATGCAGCCATGGTTCATAGATTTTTAAAAAATTGATGTATGCTCTGAAGAGGAATCTCAAATATGCTTTCCCTTAGATATTTTACTGTCTGAGTCTCCAAACTTGACCTGAAAATTTGTCATATTTTTTTATTTTTATTTTTAAATTTGTGTGTGTGTATAAATTTTGCTAGTGCCAAAAGCAATCCAACTTAAACATTCATTATTCCTTATTCTCCCCACACCTTTTTCCCCTCCCTATAAAAACTACATTGAGGCACTAGCAACAGGCAAACCAACTTGAAATAATACTATGAAAGCCCAGAAAGAAACAAACAAAAACATTTGATTTTGAAGACCTAGTCTTTCATATTATCTCTACTCTAGCCCAAGGGTTGTCAAACTATAGCCTATGGGCCAAAAGTGACCCACTGCCTATTTTTGTATAGACTGTGAGATTAAAAAAATGTTTTTCATATTTTTAAATTAAAAAAGTTAGGTCAAGAGCTATGCAAAAGCTGGTTGTTGGCCTGATTTGTCCCACAGGCCGTCATTTTCTAATTCCTTAGGTACTATTAGCCTTCCCTGGCCTAATATTTCTTCCTTTTTCTGGATTTAAAAAAATGTCTGGAACTTTTCATGACAGAATATTTCATGTCTTGTGGCATAGTCCTAGTACCTTCATGTCTGTGATATTGGATTTGGGGGGCAAATCATACACGGGTGGGTATGAGATCCTACCCCCTTCACCCCCAAATCCCTAGCCTTCCTTATCATCTCCAGGCTTTCCAGGTACATGGAATTATAGCAGCTTTATATTTGGAACAGGAAGGAATAATGAGACCTTGGTGTCACCAAGCACCAAGTTTGAGAAACAACTTTTTCTAAGATGTCTGTGAACTATCTCATCTCCTGGCCTAAACATCACTGAGCCTGAGGATCTGGTGACATTTCTGGACCTCTTTCTTCCCCGTCCTTCTGTGTGCTATTTTGGAGGTGTCATCTGGTATCACAGTTTAGTGGGCAGGTGCTGCCTTTATGTCCTTTTGTTAGAGTCCCCGCTTCTCTTGGTGTGTCACAAGCCTTGAGTGTCTGCAAGCAAGCCACACAGCCTTCCCTGAAATGTGCCAAAATAAAGACTTATTGTTTTACATTTATTATTTGGCTTAAGTCTTCTAAGATATCCCTTTAAAATCTCAGAACAGTAACTGTTGCATCAAACTAGAAAAAAGTACTTTTAATACTCTTTCAAAAATTATCAGACTAAAAGGCTACCTTATTGGCGATTACTATTCAAACAGAAATATAATAACTAGGTAAAGAAAGAAAACTGTAAGTGATGTGCACCCATTTTATCATTTTAAATTTTTTATTGTGAACTTAAGCATCAATAAACATGAACATTTCCCAAAAATGACCAAATAAGATATATTATATTAAGACCATGAACTTATGTTATGTGCTAATATATAAAGTATATATTAAATTTAGTACAAATACCCCACATTTGTGTCCTCTTCTGATTTTTTTCTTCTTTACTGTTTTTAAATGTTTCAATGATGATCATTTTTTCTTCTAATCTTTTTTTTTTATTACTTTCGTTATCTATTTTCTGGTCCCTCACAATTGAAGTGTTTTTTTGCAACCAATAAGTATAGTCAAACAAAATAGTTTAACATATTGGATACATCTATAAATGTATGTTTCTAGATGGATCCTTAATCTATCACCTCTCTGTCAATAAGCGAGAAGTATGATTTATTATCAGTCTTCTAGAATTCTGAATTTATCATAGCTGTATAAATTGTTTAAATTTATTTTCTTATGTATTATTATAGTTATTATGTAAATCTTTCTCCTGGTTCTTGCTCACTTCACTGCCCCAGTTTATACAAATCTTTCCAGGTTTCTCTGAATCCTTTTCTTTTTCTCTTTCCTTACAATGCAGTAATATTCCATTGCATTCATTTATCACAACTTGTTCAGCCACTCCCCAATTGATTCACTGTATTTTGTTTCCAGTTCTTTTTACAACAAAAGGAACAAATATAAATATTTTTGTACACATGTCTCCTTTTCATCTGTCTTTTATCCCTTTGGGTCACATGCTTGGTAGTGGTATTTCTTTGTTAAAGGATATTCACAGTTTATTTTATATCCTGCAAGTTTGCTGAAGTTGTTAATTGTTTCAACTAGTTTTTTAGTTGGTTCTCTAGGGTTCTCTAGGCATATCATCATACTACTATCTACAAAGAGCTGTAGTGTTGCCTATTCTTATTCCTTCCTTTTCTTTTTCTTTTCCTATGTTATAGCTAGCATTTCTAGTACAATAAAGAATAGTATTGGTCATAATGGATATCCTTAACTCACCCCTGATTTCTTGGGGAGGGCTTCTAGTTTATGCTCAATACAGATAATGCTTGTTCTTGGTTTTAGATAGATGCTACTTGTAATTTTAACAAAAACTCCATTTATCCCTATGTTTCCTATTTTTTTTTAAAAGAGGAATAGGTGTTGTATTTTTTCAAAAGCTTTTTTCTTTATCTATTGAAGTAATCATACGAATTTTGTTGTTTATATTATTGGTATAGTCAATAATGCTTATAGTTTTCCTAATAGTAAACTATCCTTGAATTCCTGGTATAAATCCCACAAAGTAATAGTGTATGATCTCTGCGATATGTTGATATAGTCTTCTTGCTAGTATTTTATTTAAATTTTTTTTGCATTAATTTTCATTAGAGAACTTAGTCTATAATTTTCTTTCTCCATTTTTGCTCTCCTTGGTTTAGGTATCAAAACCATATTTGTGTCGTAAAATGAATTTGGTAGGACACTTTTTTTCCATATAGTTTATAGAGTAATGGAATTAATTATTCTTTAAGTGTTTGGTCAAGCTCATTTGTAAATCCATCTGGCCCTGGGTTATTTTTTTTCTATATACTCCAGTTTCCTCCAGAGGTCTATCATATATAACTTTTTAAAAATTCTATTTATCTCCTAAACTTAATTCTTATTTATTTTATGGTTAAAATAATCTAGCTTTGAGAGGGAAAAATTGAAGTCTCTCACTAGTATGACTTTATGGTCTATTTCCTCCTATGTCATTTAACTTTTTTTTTTAAGAATTTGGATGCTCTGCCGTTTGGTGCACATATGTTTAGTATTAATATTACTTAATTCTATGTGTACCTTTTGAAAAATGTAGTTTCCCTGATTATCTCCTTTAATTAGGTTTGTTTTGATTTTTGCTTTTTCTGAGGTCATGTTGCTACCTTTGCTTTTTCTACTTTAGCTAAAAAGTAATAAATTCTACTTCACCTCCCCCCTTTTTAAACCATATGTGTGTGTTTCTGTTTCAAGTCTCTTTCTTATAAATTATATATTGTTGGATTCTAGTTCTTAATACATTCTGCTATCTGCCTTGTTTTTATGGGTGAGTTCATTTCATTTATATTCATAGTTATGATTCTGATGATTCTGAACAGTGGATTTCCCTCCATCCTATTGTTCTGTTTCTCTCTCTCTCTCTCTCTCTCTCTCTCTCTCTCTCTCTCTCTCTCCCTCTCTCAAAAGACTGTTTTGCTTCTGACCACTGCCTCTCTTAATCTACCCTTCCTTTTTCTCTTTTCTTCTTCCCTTTCTACTTCTCTGTTGGGTAAGATAGATTTCTATACCCAACTACGTGTGTGTGTGTGTGTGTGTGTGTGTGTGTTCTTCCCTCTTTGAACCAGTTCAGATGGGAGTGAGGTTCAAGCATTGTCTTCTCCCTATCCCATTTTTCCCACCCTGTAAAACCTTTTTCAATCTTCTCTCTTCCTCTTTCTCCCAGTACATATCTCATTCTCACTCCTCCATTTCTTTTTTAAGGTCATCCCAACATAACCAAGTTAATTCTTATGCCATCTGACAAACATCTCTAATAATGCTGAAGTTCTTAGCAGTTACCTGTATGATCATCCTATATAGGCATGTAAATAGTTTAACCTTTTGACATCTCTTATGATTTCTTTTGCATGTTTATTTTTTATATTTCCCTTTAGTCTTATGGATGAATGTCAGATTTTCTATTTATGTTCAGCAGCTTTCCTCATAATTTCTTGGAGTATGATGTCTTTAGGCTCTTTCTTTGATCATAGTTTTCAGGTGGTCTGATAATTCTTAAATTATCTTTACTTGATCTATTTTTCAGGTCAGTTATATTTCAAATGAGGCATTGCACATTTTCTTTTTTTTCATTCTTTGGGCTTTGTTTTATTGTTTCTTGATTTCTCATGGAATCATTAGCTTCTATTTGTGTAATTCTTATTTTTAAGGAATTACTTTCTTTAGCGAACTTTTGTATACCTTTTTTCATTTGTCCAATTTTGCTTTTTAAGGAGTTCCTTTTATTAGTGAAGTATATGTGCCTCTTTTACCATTTGGTCAGCTCTGTTTTTTAAGGCTTCTTTTTCTTCCATATTTTTTGTGACTCTTTTACAAAGATGTTAATTTTTTTATAACTGTCCTTGCAATGCTCTCATTTTCTCCAATTTTCCTCTACTACTCTTATTTGATTTTTAAAATCATTATTTTGATTTTTTTATTTTGTTCTTTTTGGGGAACACTGTAACAAGCTTCAGGCTTTTTTGTTCTGCTATTTGTACAGCTAGTTCTGTGAGTTTGTTAGTTTTTGGTGCTCCCAAGATGGTGTGATTCAGGTAGAGGTATTGTCACTGCTCTTCTTGTCTGAACTCTGATCCTTAGCCATGAAAGAGCTCTGCTCCCTGGCTACTACAAATGCTCCTTTATGCCTTGGAACCATGACGTAGAACTGGGTACAAGTATGGGCAAAGGAGATGCCCAATTGTACCTTATCCTGTACCCAATGCTAGCACAGTGGTCCCCTCTAATCTCTTTTTGACGAGTTGTTCAACCCCCTTACCATCTCTGATGCTATTGCTGTCTCACCCACCTGCAATAGTCACAACTGGTGCTGTCACCCTGTGCACTGTGGGGTCAGCCCCCAGTTCAGTGTCACAGTAGTCTCTTCCAACCTCCCAAGTTGTCTTTGACTCAAAAAATGTCTCACCCTGAACTTCTGATGTCTATATTTCTTCAGAATTTGATTTGGCAAATTATTTTAGAGTTGTTTGGAGTGGGATGTTGAGAGAGTTTGACTGAAATGTCCCTTCTATTTTGCCATCTTGGCCCCACTTTCATAATGACTTTTTTCATCGTTATCTATTTCATTGTTAAGATAATGATGGGTGTTGCCATCAATTAGTGCACACCACCTAAGCCTTCTGATTGGAATATAACTCACTAACTCATTAATGTGGGCTCTTTCTAGAGTTACCTCTTGCCAATGTTGCCCACGCCTATTCTAGCTAATGTCAACTGTCATCTTATTTTCCAGAGGTGGAACTAAGCAGATAGTATTTGGAGATGTAATTCTGTTCCTCTACTTGGCAAGAGGGCAAAAAAAGACAAAAAACAGTGGCACATGACTAAGTCAAAGGAATAAGAGCAATTCTCCCAAATCGGTTTTCTTTCTACTACAACAGGCTAAGATTATGCACAAAAAAAATCAAAACAAAAAAACAAAACAAAAAACTGACTAGAATCAGAGATAGGTGCTGAATTTGGAGTTAGAGTTCTAATCTATTGCCATTGTCTTCCACATCTCTGCCGTTTACTACCTTTCTGTTCCTTGCTCCATGATTTGAGATTTGTCTGTAAAAGTGAGAGTTGAGATAAGGCTGCTTAGAGTTTATCAGGGCTATAAAATAATTCCCCATAGGTTAATGCTTAGGGAAACAGGGAACTCTTATGCAATTCTCAGAGTACTAGGAGCCAGAGTGAGAGATAGGACTAACTCAGTGCCTGGATGTTAGTGCTAGGAGAGCTATGCAGGAGACTTAACACTGGCATGATCTTTAACATCCTAGGGGCCACAGTAGATGTAGAACTAACCCCCAACTGGAGATAAGACAAAGAGAGGAAGACAGGGTCTGGCTGAGGTAAAAATCCATAGTGGACCACCAGAAAACTGAAATGGAAATCAGTGATTGATGTAGAGGGTGGGGCCTAAGACAAACCACCCTATTTAGATCATCAATGGTAGGGTTCAGACTACTCTGAGACAAACAGGACCAAACAAGGCTCATCCCATCCATCCAAGAGTGTTGGAGGGGATTAGTCTGAGTACATAATGCCAAAACATGAACTAAAGCTAAAAAAAGTGAATACTATGAGCTAAAGGAAGTCCAAGAGGTAAATGAAAAATCCTAACTACTCCACAACAACTATAAATAGAAGCTGTTAGAAAGAGAGAAAGGGTGTGTTCACAAGTACTGTATGAGTCCCTATTAGAAATGAAGAAATTTTAAAACGGGAAATTAAAAATGAAATAAGATTTTTTGAGATATTTTGATATTGATATTGATTTGATATTGATAAGATATTTTGAGAATAAATAACTTGGAACAGAAGGTGGAAAACCTTGCTCAAGTAGTAAACTCCTTGGAAAACAGAATGGAGCAGTCAGATTTTAATGACTCTATGAGACAACAAAAAATGTTGGAACAAAAGAAAAGATTGAAAAAACAGCAGATATTTGAGGTTACAGTCCTAGTCTAGGGAAGTATGGAACAGGTACAGCACAGATGCTATCTACTCCACAAGACAAAGAATGTTAATTACCCCCTTTACCACATATAATAATAGGTCATATAATAGGTCAGGGATTTCATTCCTCCTTGTTCAGAACATGAAATGGATTAGAAAACATGAAGAAAAAACAGATTATTTATGCAAGTGGTTAAAGAAGCAGTGATAAATACTGAATCAAATAAAACCTTCAAGCAGGGTGTTATTACAGCTTGAAACAATTGAAATGTAGTGAGAACTGTAAGCTAAAGCATTCAAATGTCTATTGATAAATTTCTGGTGTGTGACAATGCTCAAATGGTTTCAAAGGTGTTTTAATTTAAGATGGAATTTCTTTTCCTTATAAACATTGATCTAAGCGGCTATGGATTGCCCTCCAACTTTAGACTATCCTTTGAACAGATATTTTAACAATTAGCTACATTATCTGAATAATTAGACATGAAGGCATCATCTAGGTTTAGCTAATTTTGTGGTCAGGGGAAAGACACTGTTTTTGCAGTCAGGAGACCTGGATCCAATTGTCAATAAATTGGCATTTATTAACCATGTGACTATGGGCTAATCTTGCAACCTCTTTGGGCCTTAATTTATTCCTTTAAAAATTGGACAAATAATACATACCCCATATAGTTCACAGGGCTTTTATGGAGATCAAATCAGCTTGTGTAAAATCTTAAAGGGCTAAGTGAATGTCAGCTGCTATGATTATTACTCAAACCATTGCATTAATAGTACTATAGCCCACTTCTTCGACAACCACTAAAGTTGATAGAAAGTGGCTGATTAAAGCAAAAAGAAAAAAAACATGTAAGGGAGAAATTTTCTGCCTACGAAAATAAAATGTGGAGGTAAATTATGAGATGTCATTGATAGTAGTGAATTCTAAACCATGAGGGGCATAATTTATTAAAAACCTTAGTAACTTGCTTGGCACAAATTTAAAGTTAAGGATGGTTAATAAACCAAGACCCGAAATCAGCAAGGATGTGAGCTATAATAGACAATAACCTGGATAATAACTGGGAAGGAGAGGAATAATTAAAAATTAATTTCAAGTATTTTATTTTTAAAACTACTTAGGTCCCTGAAGAGTTTAAGTGGCATGATGCTCTTTGCCTATTCTTGACCTTGGTGAAATGCCTAAATCCCATGAGGTTGTTTCCCTCTAATTCTAAAACATTATCTGTTTTAGAAAGGAACTGATGCAAGAGAAGACAGAGGCAAGAATCTACAATATTACTGATATTCTTGGGAAGTGAGAAGCCATTCTCAGATGCCCAATCTGGTACAGGACATAGCCTTAAAATGTTGACTGCTCATCTTCCTAGTTAATAACTGACATTCATGTAACCCTAAGGTCTACAAAACCCCATTGTCTCATTTGAGTCTCACAAAAACTCTGCAGGGTCACTCCTACAAACATTATCATATACATTTTATAAATAAGCAGCAATGCTTCGCATTTATACAGTAATTTAAAGTTTGCAAAATACTTTACAAAAGTACTTTGAAAAATACTTTTTAAAAATCTCACTGGAGTCCTTTTCTAGCACATCACCATGGTATTGGGTTCACAAAGGCTAAGTATACCAGTGGAATGTATATTTTTTAGCAGTTTCTAAGAGGCTGGAAAGGTTTTGAATAAGTTTCTGGTAATGAACAATATGTCTGTGATACAAGGCCTAAACTAAATAAGTTAAAAGGTTGATCATGTTTTGCCATAAATATTTGAATTTGCTTAATAGCAATAATTCTTGGCATAATGGATGAAGTGCTAGACATGGAAACTGGAAAAGCAAAGTTTAAATATAAGCTCAGGCACTAGTTGTGTAACATTGAGTAAGTCACTTAACCTCAGTCTGCCTCAGTTTCCTCACCTATAAAATGAAGATAATAACAACACCTACTTTCCAGAGTTCTCATGAGAATAAAATGAGATAATATTTTTAAAGCACTTTGCAAATCTTAAGGCATTGTATTAATGCTCTTGTTATTAAGATCTGTTACCAAGCTATAGAAAGGTTGTGATCTGTGGTCGTGGAAACAGCACTGTTAAAATAATAAATTCTCATAGTAGTTTGGTCCATAGACTTCTGGGTGCTTAACACAACCATGAAATCATCGTGTACCTGGAATGGAAAAAAAAAAACTAGGCTCTCTTATGGGTTGAAATTTTAACCAAAAAAAATATTCAGTAGACCTGCAGAATTGTATATGTCAGCCAAGTTTGTATACTGGGTTGGGCTGCATGGTGATAAAAATGTTTCTGTTCAGTTAAAAATGACAAGGCACAAAAGTAGACTCTGGAAAGGATAGGAAGATGAATAAAGACCTGACCTTCTCCCTGAAAGATGATTTGATTAATGGCAGAAATTCCTATATTTTCCTTCATAATAGTTGTTATTATAGTCAAGCTTTAATGTTTGCGGAGTGTCACCTCACTGCATCTCCAGAGAAACACCATGAGCTCAATGGTATTATTGTTTTACAGACGAAGAAACTGAGGTTCAGAAAAGTGAAGTGACTTGCTCAGGGTCACCCAGCTTGTAAGCATCTGGTGATGAGGGCGTGGGAAAGGTTAAAAATCTCATCTTCCTAACTCCAAGTGAAACACTTGGTCCATTGAACCATGCTAACAATACCACATTGAGAAGTGATTTCTCCTCCACTATGATTATATTTTCCCTTAAAGAGTAAGTTCTGCCCTTGAATGCCCTCCAAAACATTGGATGTGCCCAACATACCTTGACTTCAGTGAGATCTTCTATGGTTTAGAGGTGCCTTAAACATGTATTTAGTGCCTACCGAATGTTAAGCATTGAGTGAGAGACTGGAGAGATTTCTTTATATCACTTTTCATTCGATGACTGAGTTGAACACCTTTACATAAAGCCACAGAACTACAGGCATGGAAGGCATCTCAGGAGGCCCTTTGTTTCCAGCCAGACTGTTATTACAGACATATGGGTATCAATTTGATTTTAAAAGATGTGCTGAGGAGATTCCAGAATATAGCCTCCCTTGACAGCATATTTTAAAATGGAACAAGCTGTCAGAGATATCTTCCTCATACCTAAGCTACAGCAGTACCTTATCCTAAAATCCATTCATTTTAGGGTTTTCGGTTCCTGTCACTGGACATAAGGAAGAGCCTCTCTATAATAACCTTTCATGTACTTAAGACAGTTATTAAGACACTTCTCAGACTCTTTTTCTGCAGCCTAAGTAATTCTGATTCTGTTAACCTTTATATTACAATAAAGTAAAGATGATTTTTAGAATAGTTTAATCACATTAGTGAAAGATCCCTAACCACATTGGGTACTCAGCAGGGAAAGTCATGGTTAGTGGGCCTTGTATATGCCAAAGAGGTCAGGCATTTAGTGCTATGCTATGCTGAAGTCTTCCATCTGGCAGCTGCCTGGAGGAAAGGAAACACAATTAAGATCATTACTAGTCAGTCTGGCCTGACATTGAGTACTAAAGCTGAGTTATTCCTTGAACATGTATGTCACATGTCCCACTGATAATGCAGAATACAAGAGTCTTAGTGTTCTAGCTAGGGCTTGCTAAATACTGAGCTTCCTATAAATCAGCAATTATGATACATAGGAAGCTGTTAACTCTGTCAACTCAAGGGACCTGTAAAGCAGTCATGGAATTATGAGGGTAAATTGTCACACATGTACTTCATGTTAACAGGCATTCTGTCTGTTTCTGTGCTAATTTTAGTTTTAGAATAGGACAGATAGCTGCCATATGCATAGTTGTTCACTCATCAATGTATTTTTTTCTGACTTCTTTGATTCAATTGGAGCTTAAAATTAAATGACCACATGGCCTCGAGACATTCTGGGCAGTGGACATATCCTCATTCCTTTCTCACCCATCATCCCATCTTTCCTATCATATTTACTATACAATTCTCCTCCCTCTTTTACATATGTATATATATTTGAGCCTCACTCAACTAAAGTCCTACTTAATGACTGCCTATGTCATAGAGGTAACTTTGGGTTCAAGAAGGCTATGCCAATGGAGCCCAAGATATGGCAGGAAGCTGGAAAGACTTTGAGAAGGGATCCAGTTATGGACTATGTATCTATCATCCAAAGACCAGCCTAACAAAGTGTAGGAATGCTTTTCACCAGAGGGTCAGTGCCTAAGCAATGCATTATTCCTCTAGATCATTTCCTATCAGTGAAAACAGGAAAGACTTCTAAGAACTGATTAAAAACCCAGTGAGCAGTCTAGGAGAAAAATTATGCAAGGAATTCAACGGTGTCATGAAAATTAACTTAGAAATATTTAAGAACATTGATTAATGTAATGACTAATCATGATTCCAGAAGAATGATGATGAAGCATGCTTTCCACATCCTGGCAGAGATGGTTGGTGGTTGGTGCCAAATGAGACATAAATTTTTTATACATGACCAACATGCAAATTTGTTTTGCATGGTTCTATTTATTTGTTACATGAGAGAGGTTTTTCTATATTTCAGGAAAGTGATTTGTAGGGAATGAGAAAGAATGGATGAGTGAAGTGACATTGATGCAAAAACAACCAAAAATAAATAAAACAACATTAATTAAACATTAACAATATACAGAAGAGAGAGAGCAGAAGGAAGTTGAGGAGTAGAGACAAGCAGGGCAACTGTGTTACTGTTGTGTTAAATGTAACGCATACTTTAAAAGAACAAACAACATAGAACTTGACAGGCTCTCTTGCAATACTTTTTTGTATGCTGAAACATTCCTATAATTCGATGTACATTAGGCTGATAATAGAAATGAAAATAAAATTAAAAGAGTGAGGCACAGCCAAAAAAGGGAGGAGGATAAAAAAAAAAAACAACAAATACAATAACAGTAAAATGAGATGTCATGAAGAAATGAGGTGTCTTGAAACTTACCTAGGCAAGTTCAAGTTTTGTCCTTTCAGTTGTTCTACCATTTTGAGGGACAGAAAGAAAAAAAGGAACAAAAGAGAGTATAATCCATTCATTGGAAAATGGAATTCAGAGTACTTGCAAAGGGAAAAGGAATAAAGAGGACAAAGAAGAGGAAAACTTCTTGGAAAAGAAGACCAGCCAGTCAGTCAACAAGCATTTTTTTGAGGATTTACTATGTGCCAAACACTGTACTAAACCCTGGAGATACAAAGAAAGACAAAAATCACAACCCTGCCTTCATGGAACTCACATTCTAATGAGTGAAACAACATACAAACAACTATGTACATATAAGATATATGCAGTGAAAATGGGAAATAATCTCACAAAGAAGGAACTAGTGGAGGAGAAGAGTGAGGGTGACCAGGAAAGGCCTCTTACAGAAGGTGGCATTTCAGCTAAACCTTAAAGGACGTTAAGGAAGCCAAGGAGTAAAGATGGAGAGGGAGAGCATTCTGGGAAAGGGGGCAGGCAATAGAAAATGGCTGAGTTGGGAAACGAGTGTCATATTCAAGAAGTATCAAAAAGAACAATATTACTAGATTGTAGAGCTCATGGGAGGAGCAAAGTGTTTGAAGCCTGGAAAAGTAGGAAAGGGTAAAGTTGTGAAGGGATTTAAAAGCCAAATAGAAGATTTTATTTTTGATCCTGGACACCTGCATATATGTGTATCCATGTAGGTGTGCATGTGCATGTGGAGGGGAAGGGAATGGCATAGAAAGATCGCTCTGGCAGCAGAGCGGAAGATAAGAGTGGAGAGAGGCTTGAGGCCAACCAAAAGCCTACTTTAAAGTAGTCTATGTGTGAGCTCATAAGAGTCTGTAACAGAAAGGTGGTTGTGTGAGTGGAGAGAAAGGTGCAGAATTAAGGTATATGGGACATATGAAGGTTGAAAAAACAGAACTCAGTGACAGATTGGATAGTTCTCCCTCTCCATCATTACACCTTGGCTTCCTTAACATCCTTTAAGGTTTAGCTGAAATACCACCTTCTGTAAGAGGCCTTTCCTGGCCACCCTCACTCTTCTCCTCCACTAGTTCCTTCTTTCTGAGATGATTGAGAGAAAGGAGTTGAGGATGACATCAACACTGACAATTGGGAAGATGGTGATGACCTTGATAGTAAGAAGGAAGTTTGGAAGAGGAGAGAGCTTTTTGGGAAAGGAATTGTGTTATATGTAGGGCATGGTGGATTTTAAATGTTTATGCCATAATCAATTAAGAATTTCCAACAAAAAGTTGAAGATATGAAACTGGAGGTCAAGAAAGAGGTTTGAGATGGATAAGTAGCTCTAGAAATCATATTTATAGAGATGATAGTTGAACTTGTATAATCTGATGAGATATTATAATGGGAAAATAGTGCCCAGGACAGACCTGTGGGATCACCTATGGGCATGATCTGGATGAAGATCCAGCAAAGAAGACTTAAAAGGAATATTCAGACATATATAAGGAGAACAACAACAATGAAATTCAGTGTCATGAGAACCTAGAGAGGAGAGAATATTTTAAAGAGGATGATCAACACTGTCAAAGATTAGAAAGTGGCCAAGAAAGACAAGGATTGTCTTCCATGGATTCTTGTAGTCAGTACTGGAGAATGCAACTTCCCAGTGGTCTTGTCGTCTACACTGGACACTGCATTTGGTATGATCTTTCTTTGAAGTCTTCTTCCTGGTGAGAGAGTCAAGGACTTTGGCCTCATTTTAGCTTATGTTGAGTATTTTATAAACTTCACAGTTTTTAACTCTGAATCTTAAACCCATAAGTCAGTTAATGGTTCTCTGCTCAGTAATTACTACATAGCTCCAGAGTTTGGGGTCCCCTAGATTTTCAAGCCCTAATTTCTTCAATTTGTCTTTATGATGAAGGGTTAAAGGAAACAAGCTAAGAGACAAGCTAAGGCCAGAGTCAATGTCTTTGTTTCTCCTATCTCTTCAGCTTCATTCCTAGCTTTTCATATGCAAATATGACTCAAAATCTAAATGTCATTTTGTCCCACAGTTTTACATATGACTTCAAGATTGGAGAGGGAGGAAAGACTAGAATGGATGCATTGTGCTGGTTAAGAAGTTAGGTTGTATGAATGAAGCCTTCAGAGAATTGAAGAATGAGTTTAGGATGAGTGAGCCAGAAGGAGAGATGGAAATAAAACTAGTAACTTGGGCCATTTACTGCCAGAACTTATTGTGTTCCTTGGTTCCAGGAGCTTTGGGGTTATCACCATGAATGATGTGGGTCTATAGCAGTTCAATGTGGTACTTTGACACCTTAAGAGGAGCGAGACATTTTAAAACATTTTTCCTCAAAATTGCACATATAAAAATTTGTGAGGGGGTAATTTATCTTGTAAATATGATACGTAAATAGTGGCAGAACTGAGGATTTCTATTTCCAGACTACAGAGATCAGAGACATTGTGGTATAATGGAGAGAGTACTGGATTGAGTATGAGAACACTAGGGTTCAATTTCTGGCTACTCACAAATTACTAATGTATTCTTTGAACTACTTAAACTCTCAGAGACTCAATTTTCGTATCTGTAGAATGAAGTTGGAAGAGATAATCTCTAAGGTTTTTTTTTTTTTTCCCTGCTCCAAGCCTTAGGAAGACTTTTTTTTTCTACAGTATTGAGTCTTCAGCATAGACAAGAACCATGCATAATTTAGAGGGAATTCCAATACTATAAGATGAATGATGTTGGACTTAGGTTTGTAGCAGGGTGAGAAGGATCTATATTGTGCTAAAACTGAAGATTCCATGCAGAATCTTGTTTCCACAAAATAAAGAGGGCTTCCTAGCCCTGGTACATCTGACTAGTTCCCTTTTTCTGACTTGTGTGACCATATTACTGACACTACCCCTATATATCACAAAAGTCCTTCTATCTTACTTAGCTTTACCAGTTACACTGCTGGGGGTACTCATGTATATATATTCAATTTGTATTTTCACTTTGCTATTTACTATTTAAACTTCAAGGACATTAAGCTGTGATTAGTAAATCCCTTTACAGATTATAATTGGAATCTGAGGCTCAGCCAAGTAAGCAAGACTTGTCCTAGGAATCAGACATTATGCTCTAGATCTTTTCTTTCTCTGTGGTCACCTGTCTAAAACACAACTACTTTGATTGAAAGAATGTGCCTCAGTTAAAAATTAAGTACTTATTAATTTGTATAAAGTGAATTTAATAATAAGGACAATGTCTCTCCTCTCTATAGTCCTTACAGTTTAATTGGGGTTGAATAGACACTCATATTCCATTCCCTTTTTTTTTCTTTTAAAAATTTCTATAATGGAATATTGATTAGGAAAGTTTTTCATCAATAAAAGTCCCCCTTTGAGTTCCTTTGAGGAAATTACAGTTTGTCGACCTTTGTCAGAAATGGGTACCTTTCATGGAGCTAAATGTGTATTAGCTATTTGCTGGTTTGATGCAGGGAATTTCCTCCAGATCTGTTATTCCTAAATTCAGGGCTGTAAGGAACTTCAGAGGCTGCATAGTTCAGTCCTCCAATTTTATAGACAAGGTGATTGAGGCCCAGGGAAATTAAATGAATTGCTGAAGGTCACACAGGTAATAGCCATCATTTTGGTCCTCTGACTTTAGAACTAGTGCTCTTTTCCTCCCTACACTTTGCCTACTCCTAACTGAGGGTTCCCTTGAAGAAGAATGATAACTAAAAGTTGGAAGGGGGTAGACTCTTGGTTCCCAGTCTGTGGAATATAAGAATGAATTGTAGAAATGTCTATCCACCTTTGGGAGTCTTTTTCAACTTTCTGTATCCCTTGGATTTTTAGCTTGGAGTACAGGTAGTACGGGGGAGGATTCTTCTCATCCTATTCCCCAGCAGAAGCACATAATAGTTCAAGATGTGGTTGCCCCGTTGATCTTAAGGTTTGAATTCTCAGGTCTTTCAATTTCTAGCTCTTTTTCTTTCTTTCTATTTGTTTTTTTCAGGTCAGTGGATAGGAGCCCTAATAAATGGATGTTATGAGCATTAGGAGTTACTTCACAAGTAATCCTGAGTTTGAGAGTTTTGGGTTTGAAGGGTCAGGAACAAGACACCCACAGGGAAATTGCCTTAACCATGTGTTTCTTGGAGTGTAGAACCACCAAACAGGATGATGCTGTAGCTGAAATACTAAAGCCATAACTGGACAGGCATCTGGGCCTTACCAACTGTTAATGTTGATTGTTATGAGTTGCTAAGACAATGAATATCTGAAGTGAATGTGAAATATCTGCTCAGCAGTCCCACAGAGGGTCTTTTACTTTCTATGGAATATAATCAACATGTAACACAGACTGTTCTGGCTCCACTCTCCCAGGCTAGGTCTGTTACGTTTGACTCCCAAGTACCCAGAGGGGCTCATAGAGTCTCTTTCCTTTGCCACTGGCTCAAGTCCCCACTGTGTGTCTCCCCCGTTTTAAGGCCTTGTGACTTGTACCTTAGTTTCATTTAGCTGCTTAACATCAGATTTGCTTTTATTAAAGGATTTTTAGTTCAAGGATATAGCGAGAACAAACATAAAAACATTTCTTCCAACATTTCTGGTGGCATAATTCTCTCTATACTCCCTCAGTCTCTGAGGAAAGGAATAAGTTCACAGCTTAGTTCAGTTTCTATATACTCAATTCTACCACGTTGAAGTTCAAAACTGGCAGTGCCATCTTCTGCTAGGCTGGTGTCCCCAGATTTGTACACCTCAATGTATCATTGCTGGGAAGGCCAGACTATAGACTTCACTCCACACAAGAAGATAAAACAAAAAATTCAAGATGGTTTGACCCAAGAAAGGAGAGAGGGAATAGAGAAGCTCTCAGAGCCTCCATCCTTGTTGCATGGTATGAGGGAAGAAGTCCTTCACCTTTTGAAACAAATTCAGTAATATCTTTGGCCATCACCATATCTGGGATTTTAAAGATGCTGACAGTTCTGGTTTCTCAACCAGTGCAGAAGAAGGAGGGGAGATTGCTTGCAACTATATGGTAAGCAAAGGCAAAATGTCCACATATGCTTCAGGTGCCCAGTCCTCTCATGTCTTTCCTGTGGGCAACATACTTTTAGGTGGTCTGAATATATGCCAACCTCCCATTAAAACTAAAATGGGTTATTGGAGTATTTTATGCTTCTTGTATTTGTTCATGCATTCCTGTAAGTTCTTTGCTTCTTATGGAGTTTCTATGGTGAAGGAAATTAAAAGCTGTCTCACTTCAATATTCGTATGGCACAAAGAATACCTTCATGGAGGAACTCAGTTTAATTACATTTGTAGAGACTCTAAACATGAGCCATACCTAAATTTTATTTTAGAAATTTCTCCTGTTTTATCCTAGGAGGCAAATCCATAGAGAGATCCACAAAGGCCCATAAAAAGATCATGTCTTCTCTAAGGAGTTAGACTCCCTAGAATGGAGTAGATTTTTGTGAGTCCAGAGTTAAGGTCCTGTCTTTTATTCCCTCTATACACTCTCAATGAGCCATCCACTCACAGGAGTTTAATTGCTACCCCATTCCACCAACAAAAATTTATTTAGTTCTTGTTACATGCCAGGCACTGTGCTAGGTGCTGCAGACAAAAATATAATGAGTGAAATAATCTCTACTCACAAAGAGCATATATACATATATATATATATATATATATATACATATATATACACATACATACACACATATATATATACATCCATATGCAGAGTTAAATAAAGAAAATAAATACAATAAATACAAGTAGTTAGATATAAGGTAGTGACAGTTTGAGAAGGTGGGAACTTGAGGGGATCAAGAGAAGCTTCATGGAGAAGGTAGCGCTTGAGGCACATCTTAAAGGAAGAAGAGAGAGATTCTATGAGGTAAAGCTGAAGAGGCATGGGGATGGGCAATGAAGTGTTGTGTGTAAGGAACAAAGAGAAGGTAAGTTAGATTGGAGCATAGGAAGGGAAATTTGTCCAGTGACTCTGGAAAGATTGTTTGGAGAAAGATTGTGAAGAGCTGTAAGTTCTATATAGAAAAATCTAGAAATAATTCTGGAAACAATTGTTGTTTGTCATTCATTTTTCAAAGAAGACCAATGACATCCCAGGATTATATCTTGACTCATTCACAAATTGGATTTTAATGAGGCAGAGTTGCAGCAAATTGTCAGCTTCACTCTCTCTTCTAGAGTCATTGAAATCCAGTAGTGAGACAAAAGTCAAGATGACTGGCAGTGGCTCGTGATGCAGTAGACGACCTTGGCATCTTCGAGGTCTGACTAAGCTCTTAACATTCCACAGAGCCTGCTTCAGCCACCTTCATGACTTTAGGAACAAATTGTTCTCATCCATCCATTCTATCGATGAAGTTTTTATATGCTTAGTGTAGACATCTCCTTAACTCACTGACATGTTGGAGGTCTGTTGGTTATCCTCAACCTGGTTTAGCCCATCTGTCTAGAGAGTTTTACTGGGGTGTGGCTGCTGTGCATGCTATAGCTTATTGCAGGTGAGAATGAGAAGCAATAGAGCACCACTAGAGTTTATTGAGTAGGGGGATTACATGGTCAGGTCTATGTTTAATAAAATACCTTTGGAAGCAGTGAGAAGAATGAACTGAAGTAGAGAGACACTTGAGACAGGGAGAGAAATTAGGAGGCATTTGTGATAATATAGGTGAGAAGTAATGAAAGTCTTAAATGAGGTGGTAGCTGTGTGAGCAGAGACATGTCAAATACAAGAGACATGGAGGGAGAAATGATAAGATTTGGAAACTGAATGAATATTATTGGATAGGTGAAAGAGGAGTCATGGATAATGCCAGAATTATGAACATGGGAAAGTAGAAGAGTAGTGGTTCCATTGACACTAACAAGGAAAGTTGGATGAGGTATGAATTTGGGGCAAAAAATAATGAGTTTTATTTTGGACATATTGAATTTGGAGTATTTCCAGGACATTTAGTTTGAAATGTCCAATAGGCTTTTGGTGATGTGATGTTGAAGAATTTCTACTCTGATGACTCCTAGATCTTTGTTTCCAGTCCTCTTCTCTCTCTTAAGTTCCAGTCCCATATCACCAGCTGCACATTTCTAAATGGATATCCTGTAGCCATCTCTTATGTGATGTATGAGAAACAATTCATTCTCTCCTTCTGTCCCTCAAAATAAAAATGCCCAGGTTTTTCTGAAGTTTCTTGTTTCTATTGAGAGCTCTACTATGATTTCAGTCACAGAGGTTTAAAAGCTTAGTGTCCTCCTCAACTATTGACTCTTGCTCTGAATATTCCCTTGGTTATCACGTTTTAGTATTTCTTCATCTAAATCTTTTCTCACCTCACACAATTACCATTCTGGTTCAGTTTTTCATCTCCTCTCACATGTACCATTTCAACAGCCTTCTGATTGGTCTCCTTATCTGATGTCTCCCTCTCCAATCCATCTTCTGGTGTTCTTGTTGTTTAAGCATTTTTCAGTTGTGTCAGACTCTTTGTGAGCCCATTTGAGGCTTTTTGGGCAAAGATATTGGAGTGGTTTGCCATTTTCTTCTCTAGCTCACTTTACATATGAGGAAAGTGAGGCAAACAGGGTTAAGTGTCTTCCCCAGCTAGTAAGTGTCTGAGGACAGATTTAAACTCACAGAGATGAGTCTTCTTGACTCCAGGCCCTGTACTATATCCACTGTGCCACCTAACTGCCCAAATCCACACTTTACATAACTGCCAAACTGATTTTTCTAAAGTTCAAATCATCTGTCACCAATTCCTGGAGCACTCTTCCCCATGATGTCCACCTCTCAAAATCCCATCAAGGCTTTACTCATATGCTGTCATCTACATGAGACCTTTCCTGATGTTGTCTTTTCTGATTTCCCTCTGAGAAACATCTTATATCTATTATATGCACATATATGTATGTGTTTGTTCATTTCCAAAATATATGCATGTTGTCTCTTTTTGGTTTACTGTAAATTCCTTAAGGGCAGAGACTGTTTTCACTTTTGTCTTTGTACCTGCAGTGCTTCTGAGACTTGGTAGAAAGTCCAAGTGTGGCTTGGAGAAATAGGCAAACAAAGAGGGGAATATGTGTCTATATAGCACTCTGTGCCAGTCACTATGCTAAGAGCTTTTACAAATAATATTTCTTAGATCCTCATAACAGCCTTGAAAAGGTGCCTTTATTATCCCCATTTTACCAATGGGAAAACTGAGGCAAACAAAAGTTAAATGTCTTGCCCAGAGGTACAGAGATAGGAAGTAAATGAGACCTATTTTGAATGCAGGTGATCCTGACTCCAAGTCCAGCATCTGCCATGCTACCAGCTGCCTCCAGAATACCAGTGGAAATCTGAAATCCCCCATCCTTTCAAAGTCTTTATCTGGTCATGGGGGAGAGGAGACAAAGATTCTCTCCCATTCTTTCCCGAATGAATCCCTTTTGGGCCTTAGCTGAAGATACGGTCTCTAGGCTTTCCTGCCTTAGAATCCCAAAGATGGAACAAATTTGTTTTTCTGCAAGCCTCATTCAGTAGCATTCTGATTTGACCCATGAGGTTTCAGTAAATGAAGATTCTTCTCACAGAAAAGCAGAAGTCACAGAAAAACAGATCCAAAGCCTATCTTCTCTCTCCCTCCCTTTTTTCCCACTCAAACTAGAGAAGGTAACAGAGAACAACCAGGTACCCCTGAGAGATTTTTCTTCTCTCAGACTGTAAATAGCATCAGAGAATAGTAAGGTCAAACAACAGCAAGATTCAGCTGTTGCAAAGAGTTCCCCAGCATCACCCCCAGATTTTTTTTCATCCAATTAGCAAAGCAATGCCTCTCTTCCAATCAGTAAGTTTCTGGAAAAGCAGATGAGGTATCTCTGTTAGCCTCTTCCACATTCCCACATGCCCAATGACTCCTATCAGAGCCCATTGGTAGTGTTTACCTTATAAGCTATAACTCAAGAAACACAATTTTCCTTCAATTGTGAAGCCAATGATCCTCTTTCAGTCTCAAAACAGTTATTTGATTCATAATTTTGTCAGTTAAAAACATTAAAATCCAAAAACTGCCAAATGCAAAGCAGAAAATGGATCACAATGTTCTGCAGTCTCACTGTTATCTCCACCATTCCCCTGCCTTCAAACAGAATTCTCTCAGTACTTTTATCTGTGAGGGCAATTCTCTATCTAGTACTCCTAAGTCTGTGCCCTTCCATAACATTATCTGAGAGACTATCTTCTTTTACAAGCTTATTACATCCCTTTTCCTTACAAAAATGTTCTTTTCCTGCCCGTTTCAGCAACTAAACGGTTCACATATGAAAGGGGCAGTACCTTACATATGTTACAAAGAAACATAATAAAAAGAATTCATTGAAGAGATTGTAAGGAACCACTAAGTTTGGTGTACTTTGCAGTCTCTTACCTGTGACTATTGAATAATGGACAAAGAGAAAAGACTAATATAACTTATTTCCTAGGAGACTGAATTTATTTTTTCTCTTGAGGAGAAATAAGAGTAAGATTTTTAAGAGACTTTTATCAGTATCTGGAATGAACTGAATGATATGAGAGACTGAGTTTCCTAAATTTGTTAGTGCTTTTCCTGGCCAATCAACTGAATGTGTTATATATTCAGAAATTTTAATATTTGGGGATGAAAAAGGTATACAGTATGTAGTGTCAACGTAATGATATAAATCAAACAACTAAATATATATCTGCATATGACAGCACATATTTATATGCATAATATTATAGTATACATATATGACGTATAAATGTTATAAAGTTCAGACCTGTGATCTCATTGGAACAGGGAATTTGTAAATGAGCAAACCTTCTATCAAAGCAGGTGGGCATTTTTTTTTTTGCAACTTCTGATCTTAGAGTTGCCTCCCCTAGACTACTGATAGATGAAATGCCTCATCATGGGTTGCAATCAGGATTTGAACACAAGTTTTCCTGGTTTGGAGGCCATTTCTCTATCCACTTTGCCATCTAGACTCGTAAATCATATACAATGTCCTAGTTATATATTCAGTAGTTTTGATATTTATTTAATCTCCTTGCCACTTACGTATCCTTTCCACCCAATATTAGAACAAATTGAAAAGGTATTATTTCACGTGGAATATGTTGCATTTAATGTAATACACAATTTTATGTGTTTTACATAATATATTCAGTTTTAAAATATTAATTTAATTATGGATGAGAATAATCACTAATGGGAAATTAGTTTCCTCTAGTTTATTAAATAATTAAAATATAATGAACTGGGGTCAGGATTTCAATGATTTGATTAATTAATTAGAAAGAGATGTCAAAGTTATTAATGAGAAATTAACTATCCAAACACATCCCTTGATTAGTCTAGAGCTTGGAACAATAAACAATAAAATGATAAATAAAGTGGCAGTCTGAGGGGTGTTATACCAGTAAGTATTTCACTCCATAATCCATTTATATTGCTTCATCTGGTACATGGCTGACTTATCTGCTACACCAATGTATATTCCATATGGGTCTCTACAGCATAGAATTCCCTTCCGCCAACTCATACTCCTAGTACTCCCATCTCCAAGGAGATGGCTACCTTGAGTTATTTGCTGGTCTACACTTCTAAAAAAATCACTCCTAACCTTCCACAGGTATAGTTACTTATAATAGTCAACCAGTTGATACAATTAGCTCAAATCAAAGGCATTTAATGAAACGGTATATCAACCATAGCAATAAAAAATTCCCTCCATAAACTTGGGGCATATATTCCTCCATATACATACAACATTAATGGGCATAATTGGCACACACATAAAGTACACTACTAGTAGAGAGGCACACAGATAGGGAATTCATGTGTCAAGGCAGCTCGCACATCTGGCAGTGCAGCTTGCTGATTTATTTTCTCTTCCAATGGTGTACCTACATTGCTCCTGTAGGATGTCGTTTATGTTTTGTAACTCAACTCAACTCAGCAGCCTGATTCTCTGTGTTTTCTTTCTGCAGGGTACAATTTCCTACTTGGTGTATTGCTTCACTGCAAAATATCATTGCTAATGGGGGTGGGGGGAAGGGAGAGAGGAGAAGAGATAAATTCCCGTTGTCCCTCCATGAGGAGTAAGCAAAAAGCAGATTTTAGACAGGTCCATCACAGTTTGAAAGGGGTAAATCTTTTACAACATGGGAATGGGTCATTATCAGTATTTTTTTCACCTTTGCAATTTGTGAATAGGTCATTCATGTTGTGAATCACTCTAGGTTTCACAGCCTTTACAAGGTGTGCATGCAATCTCTCAAAGTATGAAAAGGGTAAAACCTTAATACTCATCGTCTCTGTTATTTGCCTTCAATATGCTATAGTTTCATTAAGTAGGTGATTTGGGGGTCCCCTGATCCCCCTCCTCCTCTAATATGTTAAAATGACTCTCCTGTTACTCTCAAAAAATTAACATAGTGATATATATCAACATATATATGTATAAACATATACATAAACATACACACATATACAGACACACAGACAGACAGACCTACACACCCCAGTATCTTTGTCAATCAAATGGCAGATGTCCTAGAGTTCTAACAGAAAAACAGAAGAGTCCTTTACTGATAGTGAGATCCTCTAATTATTCCGACCCATAGATGACATTATAATACTTGAGTCATATAACCGTATAAAACCACCTCTGTGAAATCCATAATTATTTGTAAAAGGTCAGTTTAGTCACTCATAATAAAAAAGAGTAAAGAGAAAATGTATATTTCTTAGATTGTAACATGTAGCTGGACATTAGTTGTTAGTCAGCCTTGGTTTTTAGAAGGCCTAAGCTTGGATACATCTTACACTTTCAGTGCCCCAAGGAAAATTCTAAGACTCTAAGTGGCAGAAAAGTTGCTGAGTTTCAGGGACTTTCCTCAATGGGAAAGCACTAAAATTACAGTTTCCCAGGTCTTAATACAGATACACACACACACACACACACACACACACACACACACACACACACAAATACTGCATATATTGGATCCAGAATTGAGAAATAGCAGACTGGGTTTGATAGAAATTTGTAGTTGTGAAAAAAAAAATCTCTTTCACATTGTATCATCCCAGTGATGCTATATGGCTGGGATTCATGGAACACTACAATCTCAGAAAAATAAACATTTAGGTTCACTCCAAAACCTTTGAAACTACACTTGTTAGACATATTACCAATACGACTTGCATGTTAAAAAATGTTGCTTAAAAGACATTAGCAAGAATATTTATGACTAGAAAAGGAGGTAGGCTGATCATGGGGCAAGACTAAGAGACTCCAATAGATAAATAACCCTAGTAGTTTCAGGGCATTAAATAAACTACAGAAACATTTTCAGTATACATGAAGGCTCTTTTGTGGATAAGTTGAAGAAAAGACAGATTAGAAACACATTGAATGAGTTGTGAACTATACCAGATGAGGGAGCTCCAACACCAGTGAGATTCAACTAAGTGCAACAGGATCATTACTCAGTGTCCTTATGAGAATATCTTTCCTGCTATGTAAGTCTGGAATTCAAGGGCTCTTCCAATCTGCCCTTCAATGCTTTTTTTCTAATCTTATTTCTCTCTATGCTCCAGGCAAACTTATACTTCCTTGAACATACTTCCAAGGCTTTATTAATGTTATTCCTTCCATCTACAATACCATCTTTACTCATCTCTCTCTGTTAAAATCTTACCCATCTTTTATAGCCCTGTGTTTTCTTCATGAAAGTTTCCAAAAAATGTCCAGCCAGGTATCAGTCAGTTACTTAAAGATCATTTATTAAGCACTTTCTATGTGCCAGGCACTATGTTAAGCACCAAAGATGCAAATAAATGCAAAAAATATGGTCCCTGCTCTCAAATAACTCACATTCTAATTGGAGGGACAAAATACAAACCGTTTTATACATAAGTTATATACAGTCAAAATAAATATTAAGAAGAAGGTACTATCAGAGGAGGAGACTGAGAAAGGCCTCCTACAGAAGTTGGATTTTGATATAAGTCTTGAAGGAAACCAGGGAAGCCAGGATATTGTAAGGGCAAGCAAAGTGGGACTTTTTACTGTTTTTTTTTCTTTTGGAGTGCTTCTCAGCACTAAGGCAATCAAGTGCCTTCGATTGAGTCTTGCCTTTATTTATAGGAAGACCCACACCTTCTGCTAATTAGGTTATGAGAGGTGTGAAGTCCTCAAGAGGTGTGAAGCCCAAGGGCCTTGAAAAAGGGTGTATATACTCTGAGGGTAGTCATTAAGCTAGAACTCTCAGAACTGCAGGAGGAGAGATTTTGCTTGGGGGCTCACTCACAGGAAGAATGTTGTGTGATTTGACCAAACCAAACTCTGGGTAGCCTTAAGGAGTCCTTTGGTTTTGAAAAACCCAGGATGTTGGTGTTTCTCTCTCTGGTAACTATGTATGTAATGTCTTGGTCGGACAGCTAGAAGCCATGTCTGTTGATCTGTGTTATTTTCTCTGTTTATATAATTTCTGCTTGTAATTTCTATTTGTTGTTTCTCTGAAGTTCAGGGTGCTGACATTTTCCCCTGAACTAAGTGAATGATATATGTATGTTTAATTAAAGTGAGATTGTAATCCCCTTAAAGTTGCTTCCCTTAGAAAAGCAAATCAAAGAACCTGTGCTAGCAGCTCTCCTGTGTGCTAGTGTTATTGGCCTTACACAGCCACAGTAGCTGCAAGGAGCATTGTTGTCACAGATATAGAGATGAAGAGGAAGATCATTACAGACATGGTGGGGGTGTAGCTCAAAAAATGTAGAGTTGGGAAATGGAGTATCATATTCAAGGAAGAGCAAGACCAATGTTGTTGAATTGTAGAGTATGTGGAGGGGCATAAAGTAAAAGAACATTAGAAAAATATAAAGATGCCTGATTGTTACAGGTTTTAGAAGCCAATCAAATGAATTTAAATCTGATCATATAGGTAATAGACAACCACTGGAGTTCATCGAGTAAAGGGTTGACATAATCAGGCCTGCACTTTAGGAGAATCACCTTGTAGCTGAATGAAGGATGAATTGGAGTGGAAAGAAGCAAGGAGGGCAGCCATAACACTATTCAATAGACCAGGGTAGAGGTGATTAGGGCCAAATTTTGGGTGATGATTCTGAAAATGGAGACAAGAGGACATACGTACATGACATTTAAAAGTAGAAATGCCAAGATTAGACAACATATGAGATATGGGTGGTGAGTTAGTGAGAAGTCTTACTGGGTCGTGATTCTGGGAGGTTGAATGATGATGGTTCCCTCAACAATGATAAGAAAGTTAGGAAGAAAGGGGTACTTGGAAAAGGGAGATAATGAGTTTTATTTTGGAAGTATTGAGTTTGAAATGTGTAAGAGGTAGTTGGAGATGTGAGGCTGGAGCTTAGAGGACAAGGTAGAGCGGATATATTGATCTGAGTATCATCTTCAGAGAAATAATTGAACCTGTGGGAGCTGATAAGATCACCAATTGAAATAGTATAGAGACAGGCAGAAATGGCCACAACATATACCATTGGAGGTAGGGGGACACAAATGGTAGTCTTTTTCTTCTCTGAAATGCAATGGTGGTATGTTTATTCCTCCATTATGGCATATAATGCATGCTATCTTCTGCTTCTATTATGCTAATTTAATTGATGATGATGATACTAATAATAACTAGCACATAAATGATATAAATACGCTTTAAGATTTGAAAAATGTGGCCAAGATAACAAAGTAAAGGCAGGGACTCACCCGAGCTCTCCCCCAAACCACTCCAAATACCTCTAAAATGACTCTAAATGAGTTCTATACCAGCAGAACCCACAAAAAGATGGAGTGAAAAAAATTTCCAGCCCAAGATAACTTAGAACGTCAGCAGGAAAGATCAGTTGTACTAGGGTGAGAGAGGAACACAGTCCAGCACAGGCTGCAACAGCATAGACTGGGCCCCAGCAAACTAAAAGCAGGTCTTGGGGTGACAATCACTGGCAGCAGTGGCTAGTTCCAGATGTCTCAGCCCACAGACACTAAAGACAACTTGGAAGGTCAGTAGGAAGACTCTATCACACCTGGTGTGAGAGTAGAGCCCAGTCCTGTCCAGACACAGCTGGGGTGAACCTGGAGCCAACCTTGAGAGTGACTGAATCTGCAGTGGCAGCAGCAGCAGCAGCACAGCTGCTTCGGGAGCTCTCAGCTCACTGGCAGTAAGAGGGTGGGACAACTGATCACAAGGAGATAGGTGTCTTTCTGCTAGCACTGAGATAGGACTGTTGCTTTGCCTATACTTGGATCTGGGTCACAGTCCTAGGTGGCAATCCCAGGGTGAGGAGGGGCACTAGCATAGAAAAGCTTGCAGCCACAGTGGAGGGGGGATGCTCTTCACAATTCCAGGACAGAATTGTGGTTGATCACAGATCAGAGCATAGACCAGAGAATAGAAAACAACTCTCCTTAGATCACACCACCTTGCTCATACTATAAGGAAACTAGGAGAGCAAGGAATAGTTTACCTGTCAGATTTGTGGAGAAGGGAAGAATTCATGACCAAACAAGAGATAGAGAACATTATCAAATGCAAGATGGATAATTTTGATTATATTAAATTGAAAAGTTTTATATAACCAAAGCCAATTGAACCAAGATTAGAAGGGAGGTAGAAAGCTGGGAAACAATTTTTATAGCCAGTGTCCTTGATAAAGGCCTCATTTCTAAAATATGTGGAGAACTGAATCAAATTAATAAGAATAAAAGTCATTCCCCAATTGATAAATAGTCAATGGATATTAACAGGCAGTTTTAAGATGAAAAAAATCAAAGATATCTATAGTCATATGAAAAAATGCTCTAAATCACTATTAATTGGAGAAATGCAAATCAAAACAACACTTAGGTACCACATCACACCTATCAGATTGTCTAATGTGACAAAACAGGAAAATGATAAATATTGGAGATGATGGAGGAAAATTGGAGCACTAATGCATTGCTTAGTGGAGTTACAAGCCAATCCAACCATTCTGGAGAGCAATCTGGAACTGTGTCCAAAAGGCTATAAAACTGTGCATACCTTTTGATCCAGCAATACCACTTCTAGGGCTGTATCCCAAAGAGATCACACAATTAGGAAAAGGACCGACATGTACAGAAATATTTATAGCAGCTCTTTTTGTGGTGGCCGAAAATTGAAAACTGAGGGGATGTTCATCAATTGGGGAATGGCTGAATAAGTTATGCATATGAATGTAATAGAATACTATTGTTCTGTAAAAATGATAAACAGGAGGACTTTGGAAAAATCTAGAAAGATCTACATGGTCAAAACAGGAAAATAATAAATGCTGAAGAGGATGTGGGAAAATTGGAACATTGTTACATTGTTGGTGGACTTGTGAACTGATCCAGTCATTCTGGAGAACAATTTGGAATTATGCCCAAAGGGCTATAAAAATGTGCATACCCTTTGACCCAGCAATACCACTTCTACAGCTGTATCCCAAAGAGATCACAGAAGTGGGAAATGGACCAGTATGTACAAAAATATTTATAGCAGCTCTTTTTGTGGTGGCAAACAATTGGAAATCAAGGGGATGCCCATCAATTGGGTAATGGCTAAACAAATTGTGGTATATGGATGTAATGGAATACTATTTTACTATAAGAAAGGAGGAACAGGCAGACTTTATCATAACCTGGAAAGATTTATAAGAACAGATGCTGAGTAAGGGGAGCAGAACCAGGAGAATGTTATACACGATTACAGACACATGGTATCTGTAAGGACTAACTTTGATGGACTTGGATTTTCTCATCAATGCAAGGTTCAAAGACAGCTCCAAAAGACTCATAATGGAAAAAAGCTATGCACATCCAGAGAAAGAACTGCAGAGTGTGAATGCAGATTGAAACAAACTTTTTGCTCTCTTTTTTCCCTTCTTTTTTGGTTTTGTTTTTCTTTCTCATGATGCATTCCATTGGTTATGATTCTTCTTTACAACTGGACTATTAGGTAAGTATGTTTAATGAGAAGGTATATGTAGAACCTATATTGGATTACATGCTTTCTTGGGGTGGGGAGGAGAGGGAGGGAAAGAAAATTTGGAACTCAAAAACTTATGAAACCGAGTGCTGTAAAGTAAAAAATAAAAAATAAATTAAAAAAGACATGAACTATATTGAGCAGAACGAGAAGAACATTGTACACAGTATGAGAAAGACTGTGTGATGACTGACTTTTATAGACGTATCTCATCTCAGCAATGCAAGGATCTAAGACAACTCCAAAAGACTCATGATGTAAAATGCTATCCACATCCAAAAAAAGAACTATGGAGTCTGGATACAGATCAAAACATTTTTTGTTTCTTCTTTATCATGGTTTCTCCCATTGGTTCTAATTCTTCTTTACAACATGACTAAGGTGGAAATATGTTTAATATGAATGTATATATAGCGCCTCTATCAGATTGTATGCCTTCTTGGGGAGGGGAGTGGAAAGAGAGGGGGAGAAAAATTTAGAACTCAAAATCCTATGGAACTGAATGCTGAAAACTAAAAATTAATTAATTAAAAAAATCATACTACCTTGGAAGAACTGAAAGCATATGGGTCCCTAGAAGTATTTCTGAAAACAGTTGCACAAAACTCATGAAGCTTGAATTAGTGCACCCTGTACTCTGGAAACAGAACCCTACTTTAACCAAGTGTTAAAAGTCAAGTAATAGGCGGAAGAAATGGGAAACAATGGGGAAAAAATCTCTGGCTATAAAAAATTACTGTGGTGACAAGAAAGATCAAAACACACACTCAGAAGACAGCAAAGTCAAAGCTCCCGCATCCAAAGCCTCCAAGAAAAATTATGAATTGGTCTCAGGCCATGGAAAAGCTGAAAAAGGATTTTGAAAATCAAGCAAGAGAGGTACAGGAAAAATTAGGAAAAGAAATGAGAATGATGCAAGAACGTCATGAAAAACAAGTCAATGACTTAGGAAAGAAGAGACAAAAAAATCGTGAAGAAAATAACAACTTAAAAAACTGATTAAGCCAAATGGTAAAAGAGGTCCAAAAAGCCAATGTGGATAGGTCCAAAAGCTCACAGAAGAAAATAAGTCCTCAAAAATTAAAATTGAGAAAAGGAAGCTAATGACTTTATGAGAAATCAAGAAACAAATAAAATCAAAAGAATGAAAAAAATGGAATAATATCTCATTGGAAAAACAACTGACCTGGAAAATAGATCGAAGAGAGATAATTTAAAAATTATTGGACTACCTGAAAGCCATGCTCAGAAAAAGAGCCTATACCTGATCTTTCAAGAAATTATCAAAGAAAACTGCCCTGATATTGTAGAACCAGATGGTAAAATAGAAATTTTTAAAATTTTTTTCTTTTTTGTCGTTGTTAAATTTTATCTTTAATTTATGGGATAAAAAAAGCATTTTCATTTCGTAGTACAAAAAAACCCCAATGAGTGCATGTGAAACTGCGAATCTATGACGCACTACTTGCTCTTCCTTTCAAATATAAAATTGTCATATAAATTTCTTTTTTATCTTCTCTTCCTCCCCCCCCCCACCCTAGAGATGGCTACCAGCTGCCATTAGATACAAATAAAATTATTCTATACATGTAATTATCAGTTCTTTCTCTTGATGCAGATATCATCTTTCTTCATTTCCTCATATATCATTTATAGTTAATTTGAGTATTTATGATTTATATATATACATAATGTATATATGTATGTATGTATGTATGTGTATATATATATATATATATATATATAATATTTTCTTATGGGGAAAAGAGTGTGCATGGGGGGAACAGAAGAAGACTTATAGCATAGGGTATAGATGATTGGAAAGGCCAAGTGTGTCAGAATACATCTGGACAAGCTCTCAATTAAGTGCTTTTCAGCAAAACCTAACTTTGAGTTTCTTCTTTAGCAGCTTCCCAAAGTGATTTCTGTAATCCTCAGTGAGTTCTTAACTTCTATTCTCTCAAAGTCCACACCTATCTGGGACAAATGTATGACTAAATTTCTGCAAGTGATCCTCAACGGATGAAAAAAATAAAGAAGTACACAAAGCTGGTAAGAAATGAAAAGTGGGACCCCCTACTAACAGAGGAATAAGAGTTATACAATTCTGGACCCTCATCAGTTACCTTCATTGTACCAGTGCAAGGACAGGTATAAAAAGTGAATAGCTGGCTAAGGTGGTGTCAGACAATAGAATGTGGATTTCTGAACCACAGATTAAAATATAAGAATAACTCCTAGCTGAGATGGAATTTACTTTACAAAGATTGCCAGAGGGCCATCTCCATTGCCTTGTCTCTCTGCTGCTATGGCCTCAAGGCCACTGCCTCTTGACCCTCCTCTAATACTTTTCCTTATTCCTTCCTTCTGTGAGACAAGTTAACTAATGCTTTGTAGGATGTGATATGATCATATAATACACAGTTGGATCTTTAGGTCCACCCCAAGTAGTCTAATCATATGCTTCCCTCAATGGACTTGTCCCTAAACACTGATATTCTGTCTGGATTATTCTGATATTCTGTTTAACACAAGAGTTAGCATACTCTCATCCTTTATATTCCCACCATCACAGCATTTCAGGACTCCTACCTATCAAAGTATAAACCATTGCCTGTCTCCTTTACTCCCATTTACCTCAATCCTGCCCACTTCCATGTTCTAATCCACATATGCCTGCTTCTTGTATGGTACCCTTTGGAATGTCAGTTACATAGCCAACAAACTTCCTTCCATATTATACCTCTCACTTTCTTACTGCATTCAACTTTTGGCAGTTATTGAGACCTGGCTCTCTCCTGAGGACACTGCATCCCTCCCTTTCCCTTTCTAGTACTACCTAGACTTTCTTTTATTCCTATGGACTCAATAATGTTAGCTGGGAAGTTAAAATACTCCTTACTCCCCATTACTACTTGCAGGTTACCTTTCTACCACAATTGCTCAGCAATTTCTTTTCCTTTGAGTTTCATAGTATCCAAATTTTCTGACCCAGTCGAATCTGATAGCCCTTATATATGGTCTTCTCTAGAATGTCCTCCTTCCTTTCTCAACAAGCTCAGTTCCTGATTCAGTCTTTCTCTCCTCTCCAACTCCAACATGCATGGTATTGCTCCCTCAAACAAATTTCTCAGTTCCTCCACCTACTCAATTCCCATTAATTACTCCTCTTTCTAGTTAGCTGCACAGAAATAAGGTCAAACCCTTGATCTGCCAATCAACCATAAGGGCTTTTCTTCCAGGTTCACAAATAACAAAATTGTTTTATCTGATCACAATCTTTTATCATTCCACCTTTTATTATGCCTTATGAACCTCCATCCTGTTCTTCATTCTCACTATGCTTTCCATTCCTTCTAGCCCAGGGGTGGAAAACCTACAACCTCGAGGCCACATGTGGCCCCCCAGGTCCCCAGGTGTGCCCCACCCCACAGAGTCCAAGTTCCACAGAACAAATCCCCTTTTAAGGAGATTTGTTCTGCAATGCCTGGACTCAGTCAAAGGGCCACACCCAAGGACCCAGAGGGCCACATGTGGCCTCAAGGCTGCAGATTCCCTACCCCTGTAGTCTGGTCCTTAGTTCTTTCTTCCTTCTACCCTTCCTTATTTCAGCTCTTTGAAGAACCCATTCAATGCTACCTGCCCTCTAGAAATTCTTGCCCTACTATGCTATAGAAAATCATATTTTGCCATACCAAAGCCATGGATTATCCTCACCTTCTTCCTCGTTTCACTCCTGTTCGTGTGTTGCTAAAAAGAATTGAAGAAAATCGTGAAATTGTGACAACTGGGTTCATTGCTAATTTATATTTTCTAATCTCAGTTGCACAAACACTGCACTAAAGCAATCATTCTTTTCCTCCCTAATCAAGTCACTATCCTATTCTTCACAGTAGGTGTTGCAAACCTCATCCTTTCTCAGGCCTCCCTGAGAACTTCCTCATACCATCCTCTCAGCTGAGGATCTCACCGCACACTTCACCAAAAAAAGATGCTGTTGTCCATAAACTCCCTCTTCACCCCTGCTCCTCAACTCACCACTTAGATATGTTACTCAACTATGACTTCCTTCACTTCTGATTTGGCCAAGGGATATAACATATACATACACTGTGTGTGTGTGTGTGTGTGTGTGTGTGTGTGCGCGTATTTATCCTAGATCCCATCCTTTCCCTTCTTTTCCCTCAGATTGCCTCACTACTATTTCCACTCTGTCTTAACTTTAATGACTTCCAATCCAATGGCTTCTTCCCTGCTGCCTACTGTTACATGTATCCTCAATCCTGAAAAACCCTTCCTTGATTCATCATTGATTCCAGCTGGCTATTGCCCTCTCATTTGTCAAACTCCATAAGATGTACACTCTAAGTACAAACACTTTCTCTCTTCTCACTCATGTCTTAAACCTATGCAATGTGGCTTCTGAACATATCATTCAATTGAAACTGCTCTCTCCAAAGTTACCAATCATCTCTTAATTCCTAAATCTAAAGGTCTGTTCTTAGTCCTCATCTTTTTTTTGGATTTTTAAAATTTTATTTAATATTTTTAGTTTTCAGCATTGATTTTCACAAGAGTTTGAATTTCAAATTTTCTCTGCATTTCTACCCTCACCCCCACTCCAAGATGGCATATATTCTGATTGTCCCATCCCCAGTCAGCCTTCCCTTCTGTCACCCCTCTACTCCCATCCCCTTTTCCATTACTTTCTTGTAGGGCAAGACAGATTTCTATGCCCCATTACCTGTATATTTTACTTCCTAGTTGCATGCAAAAACTTATTTTTAACATCTGCTTTTAAAACTTTGAGTTCCAAATTCTCTCCCCTCTTTCCTCTCCCTCCACCCTCCCTAAGAAGGCAAGCAATTCATCAAAGGCCATATGTACATCCTTATGTAAAAGCCTTCCACAATACTCATGTTGTGAAAGACTAACTATATTTTGCTCCTTCCTAACCTATCCCCCTTTATTGAATTTTCTACCTTGACTCTGCCCCTTTTCGAAAGTGTTTGGTTTTGATTACCTCCTCCCCCATCTGTCCTCCCTTCTGTCATCCCCCCCCATTTTTTAATCTCTTTCTTCCTTCTTTCCTGTGGGGTAAGATACCCAATTGAGTGTGCATATTATTCCCTCCTCGGGTCAAATCCAATGAAAGCAAGATTCACTCATTTCACCCTCACCTGCCCCCTCTTCCCTTCCAATGAACTGCTTTGTCTTGCCACTTTTATGTGAGATAATTTACCCCATTCTATCTCTCCTTTTCTCCCTCTCTCAATATATTCCTCTCTCATCCCTTAATTTAATTTTATTAGATATCATCACTTCTTATTCAACTCACCCTATGCTTGCTCTGTCTCTGTCTCTCTCTCTGTGTCTCTCTCTGTCTCTCTGTCTCTGTCTCTGTCTGTCTCTCTCTCTCTGTCTCTCTCTCTCTCTCTGTGTCTCTCCCTCTCTCTGTGTCTCTCTCTCTCTCTCTCTGTGTCTCTCTCTGTCTCTCTGTCTCTCTCTGTCTCTCTCTCTCTCTGTCTCTCTCTCTGTCTCTCTCTCTCTCTGTCTCTCTCTCTGTCTCTCTCTCTGTCTCTCTCTCTCTCTGTCTCTCTCTCTCTCTCTGTCTCTCTCTCTGTCTCTCTCTCTGTCTCACATATATATATATATATATATATATATATATATATATATATGTATGTATGTATGTATGCATTCCCTTCATCTACCCTAATACTGAGGTCTCATGAAATATACACATCATCTTTCCATGTAGGAATGTAAGCAAAACAGTTCAACTTTAGTAAGTCCCTTACAATTTCTCTTTCTTGTTTACCTTTTCATGCTTCTCTTGATTCTTGTGTTTGAAAGTCAAATTTTCTACTCATCTCTGATCTTTTCACTGAGAAAGCTTGAAAGTCCTCTATTTTATTGAAAATCCATATTTTTCCTTGGAGCATGATACTCAGCTTTGCTGGGTAAGTGATTCTTGGTTTTAATCCTAGCTCCTTTGACCTCTGGAATATCGTATTCCAAGCCCTTCGATCCCTTAATATAGAAGCTGCTAGATCTTTGTTATCCTGATTGTGTTTCCACAATACTCAAATTGTTTCTTTCTGGTTGCTTGCAGTCTTTTCTCCTTGATCTGGGAGCTCTGGAATTTGCTGACAATATTCCTAGGAGTTTTCTTTTGGGGATCTTTTTCAGGAGGGGATTGGTGAATTCTTTCAATTTCTATTTTATCCTCTGACTCTAGAATATAAGAGAAGTTTTCCTTGATAATTTCTTGAAAAATGATATCTGGGCTCTTCCTTTGATCATGGCTTTCATGTAGTCCAATAATTTTTAAATTATCTCTCCTGGATCTATTTTCCAGGTCAGGGGATTTTCCAATAAGATATTTCACATTGTCTTCCATTTTTTCATTCCTTTGGTTCTGTTTTATAATATCTTGCTTTCTCATAAAGTCACTAGCTTCCACTTGCTCCAATCTAATTTTTAAAGTAGTATTTTCTTCAGTGGTCTTTTGGACCTCCTTTTCCATTTGGCTAATTCTGCCTTTCAAGGCATTCTTCTCCTCATTGGCTTTTTGGAGCTCTTTTACCATTTGAGTTAGTCTATTTTTAAGGTGTTGTTTTCTCCAGAAATTTTTGGGTCTCCTTTAGCAAGTCATTGACTTGTCTTTCATGCTTTTCTAGCATTACTCTCATTTCTCTTCCCAATTTTTCCTCTACTTCTCTAACTTGCTTTTTCAAATTCTTTTTGAGTTCTTCCATGGCCTGAGACCAGTTCATGTTTTTCTTGAAGGCTTCTGATGTAGGCTTTTTGACTTTGTTGACTTCTTCTGGCTGTATGTTTTGGTCCTTTTGTCGCCAAAGAAAGATTCCAAAGTCTGAGTCTGAATCTGGGTATGTTTCCGCTGCCTGGCCATGTTCCCAGCCAACTACTTGACCCTTGAGTTTTTCAGTGGGGCATGACTGCTTGTAGAGTATGGAGTACTTTCTCCCAAGCTTCAGGGGCTGTGCTGTTGTCTTCTGAACTATTTCTACACACCAAACTCTGCCACTCCAGTGCTCTAACTCCCCCAAGAACTGCCAGCCTGGACAGCGACTCAGATCTAAGCAAGCTCTTCACTCTTGCTCTGATCCGCCACTTAATTCCTCCCAGTGGGTGGGCCTGGTCCTGGAAGCATCTGCAGCTCTGTTCTTTGGTGTTTGTGGGTTAAGAAGTCTGGTAACTGCCACAGCTCACTGCTTCAGGACACTAGGACATGTTTTGCCCCGCTCCTGGTCTGGTTGGTCTCTGCCTCTCTCCATTCCCAGCTCCATGCAATAGACCTTACCCAGTTACTGTCCAGGCTGTCCTGAACTGGAGCCCTGCTTCCCTCTCTTATTCTGTGGGTTCTGCTGTTCTAGAATTTGTTCAGAGCCATTTTTTATTGGTGTTTGGAGGGTCCTGGAGGAGAGCCCTAAGCAAGTCCCTGCTTTCCAGCCACCATCTTGGCTCCCAGGTAAAATAGAAATTGAAAGAATCCACTTACCACCTCCTGAAACAGATCCCAAAGGGAAAAGTCCTAGGAATATTACAGCCAAATTCCAGAGTTCTCAAGTCAAGGAGAAAAGATTGCAAGCAGCCATAAAGAAACAATTAAAGTATTGTGAAACCACAATCAGGATAACACAGGATTTAGTAGCTTCTACATTAAGGGATAGGTGGGCTTGGAATATGGTATTCTTGAGGGCAAAGGAGCTGAGATTGCAATCAAGAATCACCTACCCAGCAAAACTCAGTATCATTCTTTGGGGGAAAAGTGAACATTCAGTGAAATAGAGGACTTCTTTTAAGCATTCTTGATGAAAAGACCAGAGCTGGCTTTCAGATACAAGATGTGAGAAGCATAAAAAGATAAACAGGAAAGGGAAATCATAAGGGACTCAATAAGGTTAAACTGTTTACATTTCCATGTGGGAAGATGACATTTGTAATCATAAGACCTTTCTCATTATTAAGGTAGTTATAAGGAGTATATGTAGACACACGGCACAGGGATAAGTTTAATATAAAGAGAAGATATCTAGAAAAAAATTAAGGGGTGAGGAATGTACTGGCAGAAAGGAAAAGCGAGAGGTAGAATGGGATAAATTATCTCACGTAAAAGAGGTAAGAAAAAACTTTTACAGTGGAGAAGAAGAGGGGGGAGGTGAAGGGGAGTGAGTGAACCTTACTCTCATCAGAATTGGCTCAAAGAAGGAATAACATACACATGCAATTGGGTGTAGATATCCATTTTACCCTATAGTAGTAGTAACTTTGAAAAAAATTTGAAACAAATTTCTCTGATAAAAGCTTCATTTCTCAAACATATAGAGAACAGAGTCAAATTTATGAAAATGAAAGCCATTTACCAATTGATAAAATGATCAAGGGATATGATCAGTTTTCAGATGAAGTAATCAAAGCTATCTATAACCATATGAAAAAATACCCTCAGTATTTATTGAAGAAATGTAAATTAAAACAGTTCTGAGGTGCTACTTCATACCTATTAGATTGGTTAATAGGTCAGAAAGGTAAATGACATATGTTTGAGGGGATGTGGGAAAGATGAGACATTAATTGCACTATCGGTGGAGTTGTGAACTGATCCAACCATACTGTAGAGCAATTTGGAACTATGAGCAAAGGATTGTAAAACCATGAATACCCTTTCACCTAACACCAATACTAGCTCTGTATCCCAAAAGAGATAAAAGCAAAGAAGAAAAGGATGCACAAGTATAAAACTATTCATAGTGGCTCTTTCCTAAGGGCAAAGAAGTAGAATTTGAAGGGATGCCCATCAACTGCAGAATGGCTGAACAAGTTGTAGTATATGCTTATGATGATTGTACTATAAGAAATGATGGGGAGGATACACTAAGAAAAGCCTGGAAAGACTTGTATGGGCTGATGCAAAGTGAAACGTACTGTGTACCGAGTAACAGCAATGATGATCAGTTGGGAATGACTTAGCTATTCTCAGACGTACAATGATTCAATACAACTCTGAAGGGCTTATGATGAAAATTTCTATCCATCCCCAGAAAAAGAACTGATGGTGTCTGAATAGAGATCGAAGCATACTATTTTTACTTTATTTTTCTTGAGTTTTTTGGTCTATTTGTTTTTCACAGCATGACTTTTATGGAAATGTTTTGCATAACTACATATGTATAACCTAGATTGAATTACTTGCCTTCTCAAAGGAAGTGGGGTGGGGAGGGAGGAAGAAAGAGAATTTGGAGCTCAAAGTTTCAAAAATGAATGTTGAAAACTACTTTTACATTTTACAAATGAAATAAATTTAAAAATAAATAAGTTGTTATTAATCCTAACAAAAAATTTAAAAAAGAATTTTACAATGCTTTACAAATATCTACATGTGTTCCTCGCAACAACCCTAGGAGGTAAATGCTATTTTTTTTATTGTTCAGCCCTTTCAGTCATGTTCCACTCTCTGTGGCCCCGTTTGGGATTTTCTTGGCAAAGATTCAGGGGTTTGATATTTCCTTCTCCACCTCATTTTACAGATGAGGAAACTGAGCCAAACAGGGTTAAGTAACTTCTTCAGGGCTACACAGCTGGTGTCTGAGACTGGGTTTTAACTCAAGTCTTCCTGACTCCATTCCTGGGGCCCTATCAGCTGAAGCACCTAGCTGCCCAATAAATGCTATTATTATCCCTGTTTTGTAGGTGAAAAAACTGAGGCAGACAGAGGTTAAGAGACGCGCCATGGCTAATAGCAAGTGCCTGAGGCAATATATTAAACTCAAGTCTTCCTGACTTCAGGTTTAGCTCTCTCTCACCTAGCTGCCTATTTTTGTATACATGTTCTTTCTCCAACGGTACATGATAAGTTCTGTGTGGGACAGAAAATAAACCCAAAATTAAACTCTGAGGCTTCTCAAGTAGAAAGTAGAAATGAATTTTATTACAATCCTGTGGGAAAGGGCAGTCTCTGAACCAATAGACAATTGGTAGGGAGAGGCGGGGCCCAGAGGGCAGAATCCAGCCTTGTACTTTAAGGTAGACAAGCCCCCGCCCCACCACCACTGGCCTTTTACTCTCATTGGTGTAGCTCAGGCTTATAATCTAAACATGGAAATCTACTACCCCAGGTAAAATTTAGCCAATGCCAAACTCTTAAGACACTTTTTTCCTTATTTGGCAAGGACACGGTTCAGGTGATTTTTTTTTTTTTTTGTAACTCAAAACTTAGGCCTAGCTGTCAATCAGAAGCCCTGAGCCATGCCGAAAGGTCCCCACCCCCATTCGTTCCACTCAACTCACAGAAAGGCCGAGATCCAGATCCATGAGAGACTTCACCATCCTACTCAGTTCCTTGAGAGCAGTGATCATAAATTAACTAATCTTTGAATTCCCTACCTGAGTACCTCAAATGAAGGAGGTGGTCAATAAATATTTTGTGAGTGTAGATGAATAAATTATTAGAACTTTACAATTTTTAAGTCATGGCCCAGAAACACTCATTTATTCTTTCTTAGATCCTAAGCTATTCCATACAGTAGTGGCTCAGAATACATCCTACTAAGTTTGCCTCAGTCACAGTCACAGATCACTTCCTCAGGTGGGCCAAAGCAGTACCAACACAATGTAATAGGTTTCCACAATTTTTGGATACTTCGATTTGTTCCAGAGACTGAAGCAATTGCCCCTGAATTTAACATTGCAACAAAAGGAGATCTTGTAGAAATGATTTTGTTTCTGGTTGACTCTTACTGGTCAGGTACCTCCTCCCAGGGAGCCAAGGGCTTGTTCTTTCCAATTAAGCAAGCTTTCAAGCCTTCCACATGAAATATATCAAGAAGACTGAGATTGCTTTGGTTGCCTATTGTACTGAGCATTTTTTAAAATAATTTCTTCATCCTTCCAAATACTTATGTGGTTAGAATTCTTTTTACAAACTCTAGGACTATGGTATTGAGGAACTTTCTTCTGGCTCCTCTGGGATCTTCTCACAAAGCCAATTCGTGGCCTCATTAACTCCCTTAGTTCTAGGCAAAATCACAACTTATGTAAAACAAGCCACCCAAGACACTCAATGAAACATAAAATGGGATCCTAAAGATAAAATTGAGAATATTATAAAGTTGCCTAATAATGAGAAAAGAAAAAAAATCTGAATATTGAAGAATGCTATAGTCAAGTCTTTTTATGTGCATGTCTGTGTGTGTGTGTGTGTGTGTGTGTGTGTGTGTGTGTGCTTATTTTCCTTGATTTTCTATTGACAGACTCTTTTTGAGCTAGACAGATCTCCTTTCCTCTCACACTCTTCCATTTTCTGGCATCCTCTATGGATCCTCCCACATCCATCTTTCTATGCTTTGCAGTAGGAATTTTTAACTAGGATCTTAAAACAATATTGATAATTGTATTTTAATTTAATTGTTTTCCTTCATAATCCTGTCTATTCTCTTTTAAGCCTTTAAAACATTATTCTTAGAAATGTTCCACAGGCTTTGCTAAAAGGTGATGCAAAAAAGGTTAGACTTTTAGTACTGGAGTGACCTTGTAATAGATGCTTCTCCAATTGTGACATCAGTTGTGGGACAGCAATTAAATACAAGTCAACATGGCCTTCTCTCCTCCCTGTAAAATCCATGGTTCTAAAGTGTTGCACAGCTGCTCCAGGAAAAGATGTGCCTTAGGCTGTTTTTCATTAAGGAGTGGCCCTGGTGGGGGTTATTTTCTGGCCTTAGCTTTTGTGATGCTGTGTCCAAACACCAATATGTGTGGCTGTATGTATGTATGTACTTATGTATGTGCATGTGTATGCATGGATGTGTGTATGTGTGTGTGTGTGTGTGTGTGTGTCTGTTTTTGGAGGGAGATAGGT